>NW_025335627.1:15978801-15985439 GCF_004798865.1 Varanus komodoensis
TGTCCTCCACCATCCCCCGGAGTCCACTCAAACTCACGCCAACTGCTCCAGTGACTCCATCCAGCCACCTCATCCTCTGCCGTCCCCTTCTTCTTTTGCCCTCAATCGTTCCCAGCATTAGGCTCTTCTCCAGGGAGTCCTTCCTTCTCATTAAGTGATCAAAGTATTTCAGTTTCATCTTCAGTATCTGGCCTTCTAAAGAGCAGTTAGGGTTGATCTCCTCTAGGACTGACCAGTTTGATCACCTTGCGGTCCAATTCAAAGACCTCAATCCTTTTGTGCTCAGCCTTCCTTATGGTCCAGCTTTCACAGCCAAGTGCTTGCTAGGAGCTTGCTAACATTCCTGAGTGTTTGCAGGCTTGATCTTGGCTCAACTCACTTCTCAGGACAGAAAAAAGTCCAGTGAGCACAAGGGACGAATTCCAGGAAGATTTTTGCATCTCTATACTAGTTTACCAGCAGCAATCACATCTGCTAATTAAGATGTTGACTCACTGTAAGATGAGTTGGGAAAGAGTTTGTGCCTCTTCTGCCAATCTTTTTACTCCTTTGTGGGGAGAACAATGGTGTCACCTTGTAACCTTGAGCCTGATCATAGATGATCAGATCTACCATTAAAGTAAGAGAGCCAGTGGCCTTGGCTCCTCATATACCATCTTTCCCTTGTCAGAGGAAGCTGTCTTATATTGAGTTAGACTCTGGTCTTCTAGCTCAGTATTCTTGATGCTGACTGGCTCTCCAGGTTTGTGTAAAGGATATTTTCCAGCCTTACCAATTAATGCCTGGGATCAAATGGGTGTTTCTGCATGCTAAGCTTGTATTCTTCCTTTAGCAGCAGCTCCTTCTGCTTACCCTTGGCCCTAATGTGTTGTATGACGTGCTTGTGGTACAGGGTATAAGGAGCAAAAGACTTTGATTCCTGTTGTTTCAGGGCTTTTAAAAGATTTGACATGAGAGGGAGTTTTTAAATAATCTGGCCTTGCTAGTGAGTTAATACAAACAAAAATTATATACATTCACCACATTAATACCCTACCTTTTCATAAAATATGATGGTGTTTCACAATCATATAATCTACAGTTTAAAAACAATAAAAATAATATGAAATAATAAAGTACATAAATATAAAAATACCAGCCATATAAAACATTATAAAATTAAAATACAAATTAAGACACAAACAGAAAAGAAATCAAATCAATCAAAAGTGGTTCAATCTTGATTGATTGATTGATAAACCACTTACACAGGTCAAATACTCACAGGTCATGCTTATGGAAGCTATTTACAAGGAGGATAAATCAACCTCCTTTGTTAGGGAGTTCCACAGTATGATTGCACATGAGACAGTGGAACAGAAGATAGTAGTACTCGGACAGATGGATTCAGGAGAAGGTTGTCCTGGATCCTTAAACATGATCTTAATCTGTTTAAGGTTTTATAGGCCATAACCAGCATGTTGAATTGGACGTGGAAATGGAACAGCAGCAAATGTAACTGTTGTAACTTAGCAGTCACATGCTTCCAGGAATCGTCACTGGTCAACAGTCCACAGAAAAAGCATTGCAGTAATCCAAAGAAAAGTAATTAAGGTGTGTGCTACAATGACCAGATCAAATACCTCCAAATATGAGTGATATTTATTTATTTGTTTATTTATTCATTCGTTCATTCAATTTATATGCTGCCCCAGTAGCCATGGGTTCTCTGGGTGGCTTACAACATATTAACATTCAATAATATAAAACAACACAAACACATTTGCTACAATAACCAATAATAATAAAATCAGTAAATAAATTAATAGGATTTAAACCAAAATAGGAAAAATAGAATTAATAAATACTCAATACGGTATGCATATATAAAAACCCAAAATTAAAGCATAAACAATTAAACTTAGAAATAAATATTTCTCCTTTAAAATTATGTTCCATTGACAAGCAGTATAAAATAACATCTGCTAAACAGGTAAGTTTTTAGTTGATGCTAAAAGCCAAAAGAATTGGCACCAACTGGACCGTGAGTGGAATTGAATTCCAAAGTTGGGGTGCTATGCAGGAGAAGGCCCTCCTCCTTGCAAGCCCCCACTCCCACTTTGTGATGGGGAGGAATGTGGTAGAGGACTTCAGATAAAGACTACAATGAATGGGCTGTACATAAAGGGAAAGATGTTCCTGTTCCAAAACTGTTTAGGGGTTTATATGTCATTATGAGCACTTTAAATTGTGTTACAGGTGATAACTGGCAACCAGTGTAACCTGTGTAGGACTGACTTGATAGGCTCATGAATGCTGGTCCTAGTCAGCAAGTGGACTCCCCAGGTATGAATGAGTTGCAAGGTCCGAACTGTTTTCAAAGGCAGCCCCTTGTAGAACTCATTACAGTAATCCAACCGGGAGGTTACCACCACATGGATAAATGTGGCAAGGCTCTATTCATCAAAGTAGGGACGCAGCTGATAAATCATCCAAAGCTGATAAAAAGTGCTCCTGGAAACTTAAGTCCACCTGTGCAACTAGTGACAACTCGGGATCCAGGAACACTCCTAGGCTGTAAACCCTACCCTTAGCAGGCATGCAGCCCTGTCTGGAACAGGTTGAAAATTCCCCAGCTGAACAGATGGACTCCCCACCAACAGTACTTCTGTCTTGTCTGGATTGAACCTCAGCTTATCAGACCACATCCAGCCTATTACCAAGCTCAGACACTGTTTCAGAACTGTCAACATTTCCCCAAGCCATCTATGTATTTTAACCCAATATTTTTTTGCTTTATCACAGGTCCACCACATATGATAAAAGGTGCCAGGTTTCTGTTTACATTTCCAACACATAATTGACATATTCGGAAACATTTTAGCTAATCTGTTGGGTGATAAATACCATCTATAAAACATTTTATACAATTTTTCTTTATAAGAAGTTGCCAAGGTTATCTTGACATTTCTTTCCCACAACTTTTGCTACCTGTGCAATTCAATGTTGTACCCAAAGTTTCGTGCCTGTGTTATCATTTTATTTCTAAAAGAAAAGTATACAATCTTTTAATCATTTTCATCTGATTTTAAAATTAATTGATCAAAAGTATTTTGTTCCTTATAGAAACCATACATTTTAAAATCTTTAACATGTCTCGATTTTTTCTGCGTTAGATGCCACCAAGAAAGATCAATGCCCTGGTCTTGAAGTTCTTGATTTGGTTTCAGTTTTCCTTCATTGTCCAAGATGTCATTATAAACCACAGTCTTATTTAAATTTAATGCATTTGGGTATGCAAAAGCTTCCATAGGAGAAAACCATTTCGGTATCTTATTATAAATGTTTAACTTTAATTTTTCCCAAACTGAAATCGATGCCTTCCTAATGTAGTGGTTTTGAAAATATCCATGAGTTTTACCCATACACTTCTCATACCACATAAAAGCATGTCAGCCCATTTGTAAGTCGTTACCTTCAAGATATAAAATCCTTTTGTTTCTTATTGTTATCCATCCTTTTAGCCACACTAGAACACATGCCTGATAATACAACAAACAATCTGGGAGGCCTAAACCCCCATTCCTTTTGGCCTCCTGGAGCATTTTTGTTTTAATTCTTGGTTTCTCCTTTTGCCATATAAATCTTGAAATTTGTGTATTTAAATCATCAAAAAACCTTTTCTCAATTTTTATGGGAATTGTTTGAAATAGAAACAAAATCTTGGATTCCCAGATATTTAACCTTTTTCACTATTTGAAGATCTAGCTGTTCCATCAAGGCTGTTCTCTGATTCAATGTACAATTTTTTACTGATAATTTAGACTTTTCTCTATTTATTTTCATCCCCGTAACTTCTCCATAGTCTTCTATTTTTTCAACAATTTAGTTGCTGTTACCGTGGGTTCTTCTAAGATAAAAACTAAATCATCCATAAATGCTTGGAGTTTATACATTTCATCTTTAATTCTAGTTCCTATAATTTCCATATCTTCCCTAACATTTCTATTAAGAACCTCTAAAATTAATATGAATAACAATGGTGACAAGGATCATCCTTGTTGTGTGCCTTTTTGGATATTTATAGTCTCTGTAGGTTGACCGTTAATTATTATTCTGGCAGTCTGTTTTTGATAGATAGTTATTGCGTTTACAATTTTTTTGTCAAAATCCATTTGTTTTAATTGTTCTTTCATAAACTGCCAATTAATATTATCAAATGCGTTTTGTGCGACTAAAAGCAGTAATGGCTTTGGGAACTAGATTTATGAGTGCTGCCAGCATTGCTGCAGAGGTTGAAGGGATGGTGGGTCAGCCTGTCAGTGCTCAGACCATACTCCGCACACTGCATCAAATTGGTCTGCAGGGCTGTCATCCCAGAAGGAAGCCTCTTCTAAAGATGATGCACAAGAAAGCCCGCAAACAGTTTGCTGAAGACAAGCAGACTAAGGACATGGATTAGTGGAACCATGTCCTGTGGTCTGATGAGACCAAGATAAACTTATTTGGTTCAGATGGTGTCAAGCATGTGTGGCGACAACCAGGTGAGCAGTATAAAGACAAATGTGTCTTGCCTACAGTCAAGCATGGTGGTGGGAGTGTCATGGTCTGGGGCTGCATGAGTGCTGCCAGCACTGGGAAGCTACAGTTCATTGAGGGAACCATGAATGCCAACATGTACTATGACATACTGAAGCAGAGCATGATCCCCTCCCTTCGGAAACTGGGCCGCAGGGCAGTATTCCAACATGATAATGACCCCAAACACACCTCCAAGACAACAACTGCCTTGCTAAAGAAGCTGAGGGTAAAGATGGACTGGCCAAGCATGTCTCCAGACCTAAACCCTATTGAGCATTTGTGGGGCATCCTGAAACAGAAGGTGGAGGAGCGCAAGGTCTCTAACATCCACCAGCTCCGTGATGTCATCATGGGGGAGTAGAAGAGGACTCCAGTGGCAACCTGTGAAGCTCTGGTGAACTCCATGCCCAAGAGGGTTAAGGCAGTGCTGGAAAATAATAGTGACCACACAAAATATTGACACTTTGGGCCCAATTTGGACAGTTTCACTTAGGGGTGTACTCACTTTTGTTGCCACCGGTTTAGACATTAATGGCTGTGTGTTGAATTATTTTGAGGGGACAGCAAATTTACACTGTTATACAAGCTGTATACTCACTACTTTATATTGTAGCAAAGTGTCATTTCTTCAGGGTTGTTACATGAAAAGATATAACAAAAATACTTACAAAATATGAGGGGTTTACCCACTTCTGTGATATATTGTACATGAGCATCTTCTGAACCAAGGCCACTTGGAAAGCCTGGATATCCAAGTCTGGGATTGAATCAAGGAATATTTGCAAACTGCAGACCTGTTTTTTGTTTTTGATTTTTTTAAAAAGTATGCACTGCCAACCAAAATAGGTTGAATTGCAGTTGTCTGATATGCCTTTCTTTGATCAAAGCACCTCTTTCTTGCCTTGATTTAGTTTCAGTTAGTTTGCATTCATCTAGTTTGTTACTGATGCAGCCACATTAATTCAAAACATCAACAACTTCACTGGATTATGAGGGAAAGGAGAGAACGTATCGGTGGCACTGAACACTAAAATATGGATGATCCCTATCCAAGTAGTTGCATGCAGTTATTAAATAGCAGGCAGGATGGAAGAATCCTGGTCAGTGGCTCAGGTGTTAAAGAGTTTTTCCTCAGCACTACCTACAGGAATTGCTACTTGAGGAATGAATGAAACCACCACAAACAGTGCCAGCCAGTCCCACCCTAGCCAGAAGAGTACTATAAGCAATGGTATTGAAATCCTCTGAAAGGTCCAGCAGAACCAATAAGGAAGCTTTTCTTTTGTCTGGTTCCCAGCGAAGGTCATCCATCAAGGTGACCAAAGCACATTCCAACTTATAATTGAACTGGCAAATAGATGAAAACAGATCTAGAAAATTTGTATCATCATACTGCCCCTAGAAACAGTAGTAATTACTTCACACAAAAGAAACCTGTAGGTTGCAATAAATTTTTTTAAATGTTCTTGGTTGTAGTTACTTTTTACATATATTATTTTTCAGATATTCCTCTTCATGTACATTTTAAAAAATTGCTGAAGAAGTATGAGATCAAGGAGGATTCTTTTGAAACATCTGCTCTTGGTTTAGAGTTTCAAATGTCTCCAGCAAATGGTATGCAATAAAGAGGTGTTTTTAATACTTCTACATGGTTTTGTTGATTTCCTGCCACTCTATGGTCAATTTTCAGTATAGTTTAAAGTGGAAATGGTGAACACACAGCTCTTGTTTGGGGAAAGAAGGATTTTTGTGCTTGTAGTTGTGACTTGTGCATAGATGTTTAAGAGCAACAAGTAAGGGAAAGACCCTCAAGCTCTCTTGTTGTTGTGTCAAACAATCATTTCTTAATTAAGAAATGCACATTTTAAGGGCTGTAAGTTAAAGATTATTTCATTGTAAAATGTGTGTTGAAAAATGTTAATTTTATGCATCCAAAATATGCAAATTACCTATGTCTTTTCTAACTCATAATGTATTTCTAGAGTGATCTCTATAACTTCCTGTGTAATAGAGGTGATCCTTTTTGTGGTCCTCCATATATTTTGGTCTCCATGGGAGTCTAAACCAAAATATCTGGA
>NW_025335627.1:15985539-16098034 GCF_004798865.1 Varanus komodoensis
TGGAGTGTCAAAAGTTGGCCTCTTATGGACTAAAGTAATTGTTGGGAATGTAAATATACTATGTAACAGCACAATCCTATGCATGTCTACTCTGAGGTGAACCTTACTGAATTCAGTGGGATCTGTTACCAGTTAAGCATGAATAGGATTCATTGCAGCCTCAGTCACACTGAGATATATAAGATATATGAAATCCAGATGATTACCATTTGATATGTTGTGTTGCTGACTTTAGATACTATGTTCACAGATTCATAAATGTGTGTTACTAGAACTTATATGTTTTCTATATGTTTTTAACAGAGAAGGGAAAATAGTAAAATGAAGTTTATTCTGTTGTAGAATATTGTCGGCATAAAGCTCCTCCTCATCAGTGGAATTGTGGATATGATTTCAGTTCCAAACATCAGGGTATGGCAGAAGTACCAATATCTGAGGGAAGAAGGAAAAGACATTTAAGTGAAACAGTGGTTGGTAAGTTTCTTTTAATATACATTAGAAAAAAAAGTGAGTAAAAATGATTGATCTAACTGAAAGGATAGCATTGCATTTAGAGGAAACAGTATTTCCACTTTCATTTAGGAAGCCCTGCCTGCTCATACCCCAGGAATGGGCACCTCATGACCCTTCAAAAGTTTTGGGGATAATTTCAGTTATTCCTCACTGCTGGTTAGTGCTGGTTGTATGGGCTAAGTTAAAAGTAGCCACTGCCATCCCCAAAATATTATATACCAGTGCTAGGAGTAGACAGCCCTTTTGAAAAGTACTATCATATGTCCCCTCAGTCTTCTCTTCTCAAGGTTAAACGAATCTGGTTTGTTATATCTGTGCATTGGATTTCTTGTTCTAAATGAAGAACTCTGCACCTCTTTCTTTTAAATTTCGTTCTGTTCTTTTCTGTCCTGTTTTCTAATCTATCAAGATTATTTTGAATTTCATTTCTGTCATCTAAGGCATTAGCTATCCCACCGAATTCTGCATCTTAGGGTCTAGATAGGAATTATGGGAAAATGCAGTGTTCCTTCATGTAACCTCTTGTAATTGTGGACCATCCAGAGGTGCTGTGGCACAATTGGGCAGCATACAATTTTTTTAAAATGAATAAATAAAAATAACCTGGTCCCAAGCTATTTAGATCTTTGAGTCTTAATACCAGCACTTCAAATTGAGTACAAAAATGGACTGACTGTTAGTACAGATGAAAAAATATTGATCACACTGGCCAGTTCCCAGTAAGAATCTTGCTGCCATATTTGAGACCATCTGAAGTTTCAGGACCATTTTCAAAGGCAGCCCCATGCATTGCAGTGATCCAGTCCAGAAATAGCCAGAGCATAAATAACTGTAGTTAGAGTATCTTTGCTGAGATAAGGATAATGCTGATATGTTTAATGATGATGATTACATTGCATTTATATGTAGCCCTTTTTCCTTCTGAGAGGAACCCAAGGTGGCTTATGTAGCCCTCCTCTGTACCATTTTATTCTCACAATAGCAACCCTATGAGGTAGGTTTGGTTGACTACCCCAAAGTCACCCAGTGAGCTTCATGACTGAATGAGCACTAGAACCTGAATCTTCCAGATATTCAGTCCAACCGCTTAACTATCATTCTACACTGACTGTCATTTAACTTAAGCTAATAAAAAGTGGTCTGTGGCACCAAATTCACCTGTCACTGTAGTGATAATGTTTAGATCCAAGAGTACCTCCAAAATACGAACCTGATAATTTAGGGGAGTGCAACCTTCCTGCACTCCAAGATCACCACAGACAGGGACTGCAGCCAAGAAATTAAAAGACGCTTGCTCCTGGGGAGGAAAGCTATGGCAAATCTAGACAGCATACTAAAAAGCTGAGACATCACCCTGCTGACAAAAGAGCGTATAGTCGGGGCTATGGTTTTCCCAGTTGCAATGTATGGCTGTGAAAGCTGGAGTTCCTCTCTTCTGGAGATGGTTGTTGTTCTTGTTAGTCACGAAATCGTGTCCGACCGATCGCAACCCCATGGACAACATTCCTCCAGGCCTTCCTGTCCTCCACCATCCCCCGGAGTCCACTCAAACTCACGCCAACTGCTCCAGTGACTCCATCCAGCCACCTCATCCTCTGCCGTCCCCTTCTTCTTTTGCCCTCAATCGTTCCCAGCATTAGGCTCTTCTCCAGGGAGTCCTTCTGGTCTCATTAAGTGATCAAAGTATTTCAGTTTCATCTTCAGTATCTGGCCTTCTAAAGAGCAGTCAGGGTTGATCTCCTCTAGGACTGACCGGTTTGATCGCCTTGTGGTCCAAGGGACTCGCAGGAGTCTCCTCCAGCACCACAATTCAAAGACCTCAATCCTTTTGTGCTCAGCCTTCCTTATGGTCCAGCTTCCACAGCCATACATTGCAACTGGGAAAACCATATCCTTGACTATACGCATTTTTGTTGGCAGGGTGATGTCTCTGCTTTTTAGTATGCTGTCTAAATTTGGCATAGCTTTCCTCCCCAGGAGCAAGCGTCTTTTAATTGCTTGGCTGCAGTCCCTGTCTGCGGTGATCTTGGAGCCCAGGAAAATAAAATCTGTCATTACCTCCATTTCTTCCCCATCTATCTATCTATCTATCTATCTATCTATCTATCTATTTAAAACATTTCTATGCTGCCCCATTCGCCGAAGCCTCGGGGCGGCTCACAACATAAATTAAAATATAATACATTAAAAATATAAAACAAATTAACAATATAGAATAAGTCACCCTGGCCAGATAAAATAAGCAAATAATATTAACAATTAAAATGAGGTTTAAATAAAAAGGTCTTCGCCAGGCACTGAAAAACAAATAACGACGGCGCCAGGCGAACCTCTCTGGGGAGCGCATTCCATAGATTGGGCGCCACCGCAGAGAAAGCCCTCCTCCGAGTACCTACCCTCCTAATTTCTTTCACGGAGGGTTCCCGGAGAAGGGCCTCTCCCGCAGATCTCAAGGGGCGGGCGGACATATATGGATGTAAGCGCTCCTTCAGGTAACCAGGACCCAAGCCGTTTAGGGCTTTATAGGTCATCACCAACACCTTGAATTGGGCCCGGACTTCAAAGGGAAGCCAGTGAAGCTGACGGCGGACTGGAGTCATGTGAGCACAACACCCCGTCCCCATCAGCAGCCTGGCAGCTCTATTTTGAACCAATTGAAGTATCCGGACCGTCTTCAAGGGTAGCCCCACGTAGAGCGCGTTACAGAAGTCAAGGCGGGAAGTCACCAGCGCATGTGTCACTGTCGCCAGGCAGTTGTACTCCAGGTAGTGGAATACCTATTTGCCAGGAAGTGAGAGGACCGGATGCCATGATCTTAGTTTTCTTAATGTCGAGTTTCAAGCCAACTTTTGCATTCTCCTCGCTCACCCGCATCAAGAGGCTCTTTAGTTCCTCTTCATTTTCTGCCATTAGAGTGGTATCATCTGCATATCTGAGGTTGTTGATATATCTCCTGGCTATCTTAATTCCAATTTGTGATTCATCTAGCCCCGCCTTTCTCATGATGTGCTCTGCATAAAAGTTAAATAGGCAGGGCGACAGTATACAGCCTTGCTGAACTCCTTTCTCAATTTTGAACCAATCAGTGGTTCCATGTCCAGTTCTCACTGTTGCTTCTTGACCCAATATAGGTTTTTCAAGAGACAAATAAGATGGTCTGGTACTCCCATCTCTTTAAGAACTTGGCACAATTTGTTGTGATCCACACAATCAAAGGCTTTAGCATAGTCAGTGAAGCAGAAGTACATGTTTTTCTGGAACTCCCTAGCTTTCTTCATGATCCAGCGTATGTTGGCAATTTGATCTCTAGTTCCTCTCCCTCTTCGAAATCCTGCCTGTACTTCTGGTAGCTCTCGGTTCGCATACTGCTGGAGACTAGCTTGTAGAGTTTTGAGCATATCTTTGCTAGCATGTGAAATGAGTGCAATGGTGCGGTAGTTTGAACATTCTTTGGCATTGCCCTTCTTTGGGATCAGAATGTAAACTGACCTTTTCCAATCCTGTGGCCACTGTTGAGATTTCCAAATTTGCTGACATATTGAGTATAGCACTTTTACTGCATCAACTTTTAAGATTTTGAATAGCTCAGCTGGAATACTGTCACCTCCACTGGCTTTGTTGTTGCTCAGACTTCATAAGGCCCATTTGACTTCACATTCCAGGATGTCTGGCTCGAGGTCAGTGACCACCCCATCGTGGTTATCAGGGACGTTAAGCTCTTTCTTGTATAGTTCTTCTGTGTAATCTTGCCACCTCTTCTTAATCTCTTTTGCCTCTGTTAGGTCTCTGCCATTTTGGTCCTTTGTCATGCCCGTCTTTGCATGAAATGTTCCCTTCATATCTCCAATGTTCTTGAAGAGATCTCTGGTCCTCCCTTTTCTATTGTTTTCTTCTATATCTTTGCACTGTTCATTGAAGAAGGCATTCTTATCTCTTCAAACTATTCTCTGGAATTCTGCATTCAATTGGGTGTATCTTTCTCTTTCTCCCTTGCCTTTCACTTCCCTTCTTTCCTCAGCTATTTGTAAAGCTTCCTCAGACAGCCATTTTGCTTTCTTGCATTTCTTTTTCTTTGGGATGGCTTTAGTTGCTACCTCTTGTACAATGTTGCGAACCTCCATCCATAGTTCTTCAGGCACTCTGTCAGATCTAATTCCTTAAATCTATTTGCCACCTCTACTGTATATTCATCAGGGATAAGATTTAGGTCATACCTGAGTAGCCTAGTGCTTTTCCCAACCTTCTTCAATTTAAGCCTAAATTTTGCAACAAGAGGCTCATGATCTGAGCCACAGTCAGCTCCTGGTCTAGTGTTTACTGACTGTATAGAGCTTCTCCATCTTTGGCTGCAGAGCACATAGTCAATCTGATTTCTGTGTTGACCATCTGGTGATGTCCATGTGTAGAGTCGTCTCTTGGGTTGTTGGAAAAGAGTGTTTGCTATGAACATCGTATTCTCTTGACAAAATTCTACCAGCCTGTGCCCTGCTTCATTTTGTACTCCAAGGCCAAACTTGCCTGTTATTCCAGTTATCTTTTGGCTTCCTACTTTAGCATTCCCAGTCCCCCATGATGGTAAGGACATCATTTTTGGTGTTAATTCTAGAAGGTGTTGTAGGCCTTCATAGAACTGGTCAACTTCAGCCTCTTCAGCATCAGTGATTGAGGCATAGATTTGGACTACTGTGATGTTGAATGGTTTTCCTGGGATTCAAACTGAGATCATTCTGTCATTTTGGAGATTGTATCCCAGTACTGCTTTTCCTACTCTTTTATTGACTATGAAGGCTACTCCATTTCTTCTGAGGGATTCTTGCCCGCAGTAGTATACCTGATGGTCTTCTGAATTAAATTCACCCATTCCTGTCCATTTTAGTTCACTGATTCCTAAGATGTCGGTGTTCAGTCTTGTCATCTCATGTTTGACCACGTCCAGCTTGCCTTGATTCATGGATCTTACATTCTATGTTTCTATGGAGTATAGATCTTTGCAGCATCGGATTTTCCTTTCACCACCAGATATATCTGCAACTGAGTGTCCTTTCAGCTTTGACCCTGTCGCTTCATTCTTTTTGGCGCTACTAGTACTAGCCCTCTGCTCTTCCCCAGTAGCATATTGGACACCTTCCAACCTGAGGGGTTCATCTTTGGCGTTGTATCTTTTTGCCTTTTGGTACTGTCCATGGGGTGTTCATGGCAAAGATACTGGAGTGGGTTGCCATTTCCTTCTCCAGTGGATCACGTTTTGTCAGAGCCCTCTGCTATGACCTGTCCATCTTGGGTGGCCCTGCATGACATAGCTCATAGCTTCATTGAGCTGCACAAGCCCCTTCGCCACAACAAGGCAGTGATCCATGAAGGAGGAGCATTATTTAGCCAAGCAGAAAAACAACCCACTGACTGTACTTCCATCTTGTCTAGACCAAGTCTGTTAATTAGTTCTTATCCAGTCTATTATTACACACAGACTCTTGTTCATAACTGCTTCATCTAAATTTGATGAAAAGGTGAGATAGAGCTGTTTGTCATCCTGGTGATCCCTGGCCCATATTTCTGGAAAGCTCCCCCAGCATGCTGTTAAAACAGCATGGGGGATAAAATAGAGCCCTGTGGAACTCCATGGAATAACTGCCAAGGGACAGAGCAATATTTCCCCAGCACTGCCTCTGGAACTGACTGGCTGAAATACAACACTTCTTATTACTAGTCCATTTTGCCTATTAAAGAGAATACCAAGGTTAGTGATACCAAAAGCCACTGAGAGATGTAAAGCAGGCATGTCCAAAGTCCAGCCCGGGGGCCAATTGCGGCCCGTTTTCAAATTTCGAGCGGCCCATAGCCTCTTCTCCCCACCGGCTCAGCCTGTCACTCATCCCCGCCAGCCAGCGTTTTTCCCTTCACCACACAGCGGTTCCTGGAGGTGTCCCCTGCTGCCTCCTGCTCCTTCAAGGCTGGTGGTTATATTTCACCAGAAGATGGCAGTAGACCTGAGTCAAGGCTTGTGTGCCCATTTCTAAAATGGCGACTGTAACTAAAAAAAGGAAAGTTGACAGCGAGGGCCACCGCTTCCAGGACAAGTGGAAATTCGAGTATTTTTTCACTGAAATACGAAACAACTGTGTCTGCCTAATTTGCCAAGAGACTGTGGCTGTTTTCAAGGAATTCAATATCAAGAGGCACTACCAGATGAAACATGCTAACTACAACAAGCTAACTGGGAACGAACGCGGCGAAAAATGGAAGGAACTGGAAGCTGCTTTAACGACACAGCAACGCTTTTTCACAAGAGCCCGTGAGTCAAATGAAAATGCCACAAAGGCAAGCTACGAGGTGGCAATGCTGATTGTCAAGCACTGCAAACCTTTTACTGAGGGTGAATTTATTAAAGACTGCGTGATGAAAATGGTGGAGAAAATTTGTCCTGAGAAGAAGCAAGAGTTTGCCAATGTGCGCCTGACTCGTAACACTGTGGTACGGAGAATTGAAGACGTTTCATCTGATATTAAGAGACAGTTAGAGGCAAAAGGAGTGGAGTTTGACTTTTTTTCATTAGCCTGTGACGAAAGCACAGATGCATCCGTTACTGATTTGTTTGAGAGGAGTGGACAATGACATGAACGTGAGTGAAGAGCTACTTGACCTCCAGAGCCTTAAGGACCAAACAAGAGGAACAGATTTATTTGTTTCTATTTGTTCCGCTGTAGATGACATGAAACTACTGTGGAATAAAGTCACTGGGATTATTACGGATGGCGCATCTGCCATGGCTGGCGAGCGAAGTGGATTATCAACCCTAGTCTGTAACAAAGTCAGCGAAGAAGGAGGCAAAGCTATAAAACTCAACTGTATTATTCACCAACAAGTTCTCTGTGCCAAACATCTGAAATATGATCATGTTATGAAACCAGGGATGAAGGCTATTAATTATATTCTCTCCAAAGCCCTGTGCCACCGCCAGTTTCAACAGTTTCTACTCGACATCCAGGCTGAATACGGAGTTGTTGTGTATCACAATGAGGTAAGATGGCTCACTCGGGGGTCTGCACTGCAGCGCTTCTACTCTCTTAGGGAGGAAATCGGACAATTCTTGGCAAAGAAGGGACAACTGATGCCAGAGCTATCTGATCCTGTTTGGCTGACTGATTTTGGATTTTTAGTTGACATAACACGACATCTGAACGTGCTGAACACGAGCCTTCAGGGGCAAAATGCAGTGGTAAGCCAACTGTATTCATATATCAAAGCCTTTGGGACCAAGCTGCTACTTTTCCAAAGGCACCTGTCACAAACGCAGCCCAATACCACACATTTCCCATTGCTGCAGGAAATAATGACCAGTTTTCCACAGAACAATATGAGTGTGCAAATAAGGAGGTATGAAGCAGACATCTCGTCTCTGAGGAGTTTCAACAGCGCTTTCGGGATTTTGCAGCTATTGAAAAGGAGATCACGCTTTTTTCATCTCCTTTCTCTGTGGACCCTGATGACGCTCCAGACCACCTGCAGCTAGAGCTCATTGAGCTGCAGTGTGACGCCGAGTGTCGCAGTCGGCACCAACAGCTCCCTCTTGTCAACTTTTACCACCAGCTGGATAAAGACAGGTTCCAAGAGATTCGAACATTTGCTAAAAATGCTGAGCTTGTTTGGTTCAACATACTTGTGCAAGAAGACATTCTCGGTTATGAACATTAACAAGAACCGCGTGAGGACGAGACTAAGTGACTTTCACCTGCGTGACATCTTGCGCATCAAAACCGCTGTTTTTGGGCCAGACCTGATCTATATAATGCAGTCAAGATCTCAGTATCACCCTTCACATTAGTGCAGTTAAGTTATTTGTTTAGTCTTTCATAAAACAGTTCATTTGCATTTAATGTTAATGGTTCAAAGAATGTCAGGCTGAATGTTTCGCCCCCACACATTTTCCCCTCACCAAATCTGGCCCTCCTTGCAAAAAGTTTGGACACCCCTGGTATAAAGGAATCAACAGTCACATTTCTTCTGTCCCTCTGTTGGGAAGGGTTATTGCATGGTACAGCCAAAGCAGTTTATGTTCCCAAAGTAGGCCTGAAATCTAGTTGAAATGGATTTAGGTTAACAGTTTCATTCAAGAGTGCCTAGAGTCGGCTGGCAACAGCCATTCAAACATCAGTATTTTTTCTGATTTTATTATATTTTAATTGTACATTTATTGTCTGTTTTTATGGACTATGTAAACTGCCCAGAGAGCTTCAGCTGTGAGGCATTATAGAAATGAAATGAACAAGTTAAGTAAACCACCTGAACTCTGCCAGACTTCCCTCCTTATTTGATTCAATTAGCCAAGCTAGGCAAAGATCAGACTCACAAACAGTCAAGCAGGCTTAGCCAAGAACCATGTCTGCTTCCTCAGGCCTCAACAACTGAAACTCATCCAATAAAATTGAACCAAACTGCCCACTGGACAATCTATTGCAGTAATTGTGGTCTCCAAGCAACTTTGTCTTCAAAATATTTTACAAACATGTCAGAATGTACTACTAAGATTTCTACCATGTTTCTTTCTATCCCAAATCTTTCTATCCCAACTTTTCTTTCTATCAGAAAAGCTGTTCTGTATGACACTTGTGAAAATACAATACTTAGGGAAAAGAACTCCCTCTGCAGAATAGGCTCCAAAATTAACTTGATCATAAGCTAGGGTAATGTATCTGCCACAAGTCTTTCTCCCATTGCATCCTAACCATCTTCCAAAGAGCTTCCTGGATTCTGGGTTCACAAGGAAAAGGACAAGTGTGAGCTGCTCTAGTCATCTCTGCATTCCAGAGAAACCAGAATATTGACTGAAACTATACCAGCAAGAAAAATTTTCAGAGTTCTCTGGAATCCATCAGGGCCTGTTAGCCTCCAAGGCCAAGCTGTTTTAATGGGTCCATATTCTAAACCTTAGGAGGAGGTGATGTGACTACATTCCTCAGTTTAAGATCAACATCCTCTTGTTCAGTTGAGAAAATGAAATCAAAATGTGTCCTCCTCCATGTATTGGATCGACAATATGCTGGGATTGTCAAGGTAGCCATGAAGTCCTCAGCTCTCCTAAATCTGAGGGTCCGAGCATGCAAGTTGTGGTCTCTCAGATCCTAGGGATCCTCAACATCAATGCTATGCCATGGCCACCTCTATCTGCTCAGGCAGGAAGACTAAAAGATAGTGGGGTGGGCAGTACACTAGCAGAATCCCTGCTCTGACCTAGGTTCCCAGTATAAGATGCAAACAGATTGGCTCTCAAATAGAGAGGCATCCTAACAATAAAATTCCTGTAAAATACAACAACCCTTCTCCGCAACTTTCAAATTTGTGTTGGTGCTGCATCAAATATGAAAGAGGGCATAGCTGGAAAAAACATTCCCCCACCCAGGTCTCAGTACTGCATACTGTTACCCACAGTTAAATCATGAATGAGGGTAGTTTTCTTTGGGACAACCAGACCAAAGGGCTAGCTGGTCAGACAACCAGGGACCATTTGGTTGGGGAAAGAAGAGGAAAAGAAGTCTATTATATTCACAGCTTGGGGTTCTCCAGTGAAGCTTACTTCTGGCTGCCCTATTTAATGGGGAGACCTTTTGAGCTGCTTGCAACTTGCACTTTCATTGGCTGTAATGCTGATGTCTGTGGGCTTAGTGAGACCTGTTGGTGAGCTGTTAACTCTCATGATGGACACATGGATGCATGACCCCATGGGTTCTATTAGGCTGGACGTGCACATGGTAGGCATGTCATGAGTGGAGCGGGCTGGAGCCAGGGGTCGGACTAGATGGTCGGGGAGGTCCCTTCTTACTCGCTCTGTTTCTGTGTTTCTATGAGTGTATCTTCTTTGTTTGCAGTTACTTGAGGCAAGGTGATTGGTGTTTGATTTCATTTTAGAGCCAAAATTATTTCCCTGCTTTGCATTTTATAAATTTTTGAGATTCTTCTCATCTTTCCCAACTTGAAATCTTCAGGAGCATGAACTCAAACATGCCCCAAATCATGAAACCTTCAACTTTCTGAATTTATACTATGTCCTAAGCAAATTTATCTGTTGCTTGGAGCACAGGATGGGGTGGGGGGAGAGAGGAAGACTGACAAAGGGCTCTCCATAGCTATCACAGCTATCTCTACAGTCTACTTTTGTGATACTTCTATAGTCTGTATTACACATCAGCATTTAATGAGCATTTGTGTTCCTGAAGCATCATGTCTTTGAAATGCAGACTTTGGGAAAGCTGACCTTGGTAGACTTCTTTTGTAATCATCTCCCATTTCTTCCTTCTGGTAGCTTAGTGCATGCCAAACTCCCATTGTGATAGGACTACATAGAAGATGAAAAATCTTTTGCTCTTAAAGTATTTTGTGCAATCACGTTTCCTGCCCTTTAATCCTCAGTTGCAAGGGGGAGGTAAGATTCATGATCTTCCCATTTGAAGAGGTTCTCATCCTGTTTGCTGTCTCACTCAATCCACAGAAAATTAATCTATGTGTCCAGGCAGGGGACAGCATTCCTAATCTTCCAGCCTCCTCATTCTAGAATATCATGGGTATATTTTGGCCAGATTTCCTGTATGTATGTGACTGCACAAAATACTTAAAGAGCAACTGTTACAGATAACAGCTCTTTTATTATTTCCAGTTTAAGTGCTTCAACATACTCTTCCATCTAGTACATGTTTCCAAGCTCAAGGGTGTGGTAAACACACAATTAAGATGGAACAAGTTTGTTTTCATGATAAGGAAAAAAATTGGTTTCTGAAATCCTAGCAGGTAAGGTAGACTCAAACAGCTCTGCCCCTTGATGGAACCACATTTCTTTGATAAAAGGTATAAATGTAGTTCTTATACAGATGTGATTTCTTGTTCTTACTTTCAGAATTAACTATAAATGAAGCAAATAACTTACAATATATACTAGGGGGGAAATAAATGTAAATCTAGAAACCATACAGTACTGTGAAAACTGACATCTATCTGCTTTTTTAAAATATAGTGAATAATGGATTTTTTTTCTAGATTTATACATCAAAGGCAACTATAAATATGGCATGTGGAACATCAGAGTAAAGTAGCCATTCAAGTGTGTACGTTGAATTAATTCCATAGAAATGAGTTTACTAATAGATAAAGTAATCTTGATTTTTCCCTTTCCCTTTTTCTTTTTGTGGCAGGAGAACGTAACAATAGATGTGAAGCATTTTCTTTTCCTCCCGAAGAACAGGAATCCCATAGTCATTTTGCAGGATCACCCAATGGTGACATGATGTCTAGATCAAGTCACAGTACCACATCACAGGTATGTTAACATTAATGCACTGGAAAATTTACAGCTTAGATCTACTGATCTGCTTAAACCAATTTGGCATATAGAGTTGAAAGCAACAGCAAAAGCTATACACTAATCCTGGCAGGCAGAGAAGAACTATCTAGCTCTCTTCATGTCAACTATATCTCCAGTGTAGCCACAGTGTAGTTTACATGACATTCATGGTATGTGATTAAGATGTGGTTCCTGAGTCATTAGCAGCACCATCCTCTCCCTTACAGGTGTACAACCCCTCACAGTAGTGCCATAAATGATGGCACCAGAATTTCCTTTTGGGGTGGGTGGGAGGTTATCTCATTACAAGGGATTAAATTCTTGCTTTGAGAGAGTTAGGATCCATGCCCCAAATTATGAAACCTTCTGTTCTTAAGTATTGTAGGAACAAAGCCCAAAAATGCATTTAATGTTACTAATAGTATATAAATTTATGTTTAAGTTTTATGTATATTTAAGTTGTTTTAAAGCTTGCTTATGGAGTTGGCATCTTTCTTTAAGGCTAAAGATTCAAAACATTTTAGTCAGCTTTTTAAAATTCAAAGCAGGAACTGCATTTTCTGATTTTTATTTTATTGAAGCTCACTTCATACCATTATCTCACTTCAGCATGTTTCTCTATTGTCCTTAACTGTGAGAGACATATTTGCCTTTCACAAAATTCCACCTTTGGTGATATCAATCAGTTGATGTTCAGATATTATCAAAGATGTCATGAAATCAAAAATATTTTTGCTTAGGTGGCAAGCTGTCTTTTATTGCAACATGGCATTATCTGACTATAAGGCAAGAGGACTCTTTGCTTCAAAGCTCATCACTACACAAGCACGCAAACTTTATTGAGCAGAAACCCTTGCCCTTTACTATAACCATAGCCCCATTTTAAAAACGACTTTTGTTTTTATAGTTGCTTTTCAAGTTTAATTTAATTTGTTTTTAAACAAATCGTGCAATCCTTTCATCCAGACTTCCCCAGCCTGGTGTTCTTCAGACAGCCATTGGTCTTTCTGGCTGGGGCTCATGGGAGTTGAACTCCCAATATATGGAGTGTACCAGATTCTCTGGTTTAGCTTATTCCACTAGCACTCTCTTACCTATGATACAATTTTCACAAATACCATATACTTTCATAGTGTTCTGGAGCAAATGCAGTTAGCTTATATGTTCCAAAGCCAGTGAAAAATATTATCAGCTTTAAAAAGATAACAAAGTATTATTTCAGTGGTGTTTACCTTGAATATTAAAGTTAGAACTTTGGGTAGTTCTGTGCACTGTAGTTTTTTTATTTTATGTGGCCATTTAATGTCAACAAATATATAATTTTTATTTATGTGTGTGTGTGTAGCTAAATTCAAGACGGCGGCTGAGAAGTGAGAGCTCCTATGATATTGATAATATTGTTATCCCTATGTCTCTGGTTGCTCCATCTAAGTTGGAAAAACTACAGTATAAAGAAATTCTTACTCCAAGGTATGTTTCATTTGTTTGCTGTCCATTTAGATGATTGAATAAAAGTATATTTACAAGACACATACTCAAAATAGAGCTTAGCCAAACTCAAATGAGAAATTGCTATTTTGTAAACATTTCTCATATTTAGAAAAATAGTTCATGTTTTTGTGATCGAGAAGAAGTACTCAATAGGTCAAGATGACATTCAAGAAAGGAACTACATCCTTACTCCTTTTGTAGCAAGCAGTCCACTGCTCCGTTTTGTCACATTACTCACCCAGTAAAAATGCTGTAAGCCAGTGTGGCAAAACAGAACATTAACCAAGATTATCCAAGAGAAGAAACTGCTCTCACTAGGAAGTGTGTTGGAAATTACATTTAGATATGCATCTAAATGAACATTTTGGCATTATGACTTCACAATCAGCTGAGTGGCTTTCCTTCCCCTTATTAATGTCTCAATATAATAGCAATGAATTACATAACATAGCCAAATCTATATATTTGTAATATATGCCCTGTAGGATTCCTCATTGGTTAGGACTATATAGCCAGTGAGAAGAACTGCTCTGTTTGTTTAATTTAAAATCTATCATTTTCATACCAGAAGGAAATACGGTTATCAACTGGTATGAAAACTAATACTTAAGATGGGGTCTGAGGCTGTTGTATATACTCTATAAAAGCATGCTGTCTACCTTGAACATTGAAGACAATTTAGTTATTGTTACAGCTCTGCGTGAAAACTCATGTTCTGAGACAAAAGATATCAATCACAAATCGAAAGATTGTGTACTTTGTGACTGTGTCACATACTTGGAGCTAAAAAGATGATTGAGAAGGGTTGTAAAATAAAAATAGTAATATGCAATAAGCTATACTAATTACTACTGACTGAATTAAATCTCCATCTTTGTTCAAGAATAAACAAAGTAAAATGAGATTTACTTGAAAGTTAGCAAATACTAGTTTGCAGCTTTAGTACATTTAAATTCAACCTGAGGATATTTGCCTTACATTAAACTTCTTTAATGTAGTGCTGCACTGAAACACAATGTAGCTAACTGAGACATAGTTAGTATATTGAATGTCCAGAATGTTATGTACATTGTCACAATGCATATGTAAATATCAAGCCTATAATCATTTTATCAGTGTCTGTAAACAGGTATTTCCCACATTTTCTAACATACATCATTGAATTCTGAAGGTCCCATTTAGAGCCATCACAATATCTGTTTTCAGACTTTTGCAACATTTGTTTGACATTTGTTGTAATTAAGTATACATTTGGATTATAAGGGCTTTTGATGATTCTGTATCTTGAAACAGACAAAGTACGAAACAAAATGAGCAGGAGAATATAATGCTTGATCTAAGAACACTGATGGCAGAAAGGAAGCAAAACCTAATTTGTTTTATTGTTTTTAGCAAAACTAAAAATAAGAGTTATATTATTTTATATTATTTTATTTTTTAGCAAAGCTAAAAATAATGGAACAAAAGATGGAGGAGCATATTCTGATGTCTCCTTACACAGTCAACCAATGATAGCTCATATAGCCCATAAGCAGGCAGCCTTGTAACACAAGGAGGAAGCATTGCCCAAAGTATGGAAATGCTTGATCATAAATAAAGTACTGATCTGGTCCAAGGAGAGACTTATGTGAACCTGCAAAAGATTTACTAATTAATTAGACTGAATGAGTGTATTTGCAAGGTTTACTGAGCAACATGATTTTTTTAACAATGCAATAGAGAGGAGTTCTTTTATCATAATTCTGCACTGAGGAATTTTTTCCTAACAGCTGGAGAACTGTTAGTCTTGAGCCTTTGGGAAGTGTACATGGTGATGAAGAAAAGGTAAGTTGTATTTCCTTTCATCTAATGGCTTAAAACATTGCTTTTGTTTCATGATCACTAGATTGGTATTTCTGTTAGAATTGGAAATGTAACATTTATTTGTATGGTAAAAGAGCATCCCAACATCTGGTATATGTTGGAAGGTACAGATGCATATACAAATGCATACACATGCACGCATACACAACTTGTAACTCTTAGGGTTTATATTTAACATTTTAACATTTTCCTATCAACTTTTCAAAGTACAGCTCAATTCTTTGTGTGTCCACTCCAGAGTAAATCCAAATACAACAGCTTCCATGCATACAAAGCATAACCCAATGCCATGTCTATGAGCTGTGCTGAATCAAACTACAGTGCTACCTTGGCTCACAAACTTGATCCAGTCCACGATTCTGGTCATGACCCAAATTGGTTGTGAGCCAAGTCAGATTTCCCCATAAAGTTCATTCTGTAACTATTTTTTAATTACAAAAATTTGAAGCAAAGTGTCAAAGGACAGCAAAGATTGCGGCCATCTCGCGTCCCCCCCCCCGAGCATAGCCATCTATCCCCCCAGCATGACCGCGAACGCACCGTGTTCCCCGCACGAGTGCAACCACAGTCATAGACAGGTGCGATCATGGGCACTTTTGGGGTGGGGGGGTGGATGGACGCGATTGTCACCCGATGCGGAGTTCGCAACCTGAGTAAAAATGTTTCTTACATTTTTGTTTACGACCTGATTTGATCGTGAACTGAGGCATTCGTGAGCCGAGGTATCACTGTAATCTTATCTGATCCAGCATTCTGTTCACACATGACCAAGCAGCTCTCTATGGAAAGCCAAATGTAGGATGTGCATATAAGTAGGATATGCACCAAATAGTACCCTCCTGCTTGTGTTTCCCAACTAATGGTATACAGAGTCATATTGGCTTTGATCCCACAGCTGGTATATAGCCATTTGGACTAGTAGCAATTGATCACCTTACACTCCATTGATTTGTGTAATCTCCTTTAAAAGCTGTCTAAATCTGTGGCTGTCTCTACACTTTTGCATTAGTAATTGCATGGTTTAATAAAGCACTATGTGAAGAAGTACTTCCTTTCATCTGTCAGAATCTCCCACCATTAAGTTTCATGGGATATTTCCAGCTTGTAGTAGTATAATTAGATGGAGAAAAATGTCTTGCCATTCACAGCGTGCATACTTTTCTACATTTCTGCACCATTTTTCTAAGCTAAAGAATCCTAGACATTGTGATTTCTCTTTATTAGGGAAGTTGCTTCAGCCTGTTTATGATTTTGGCTGCCCTTTTCAGACATGTAAAGTATTCAAACTTAAAATATCCAGCAAGATAAAGTTAAAATTTCTTTAAGGGTTCAATCCTATGCCTGTCAGCATTATCTGGGAGACAGCAGGATTATTTGGAGCTCCATCTTCAAGGTCCTGTAACCCTGGAGTTTGGACTCCCTCACAGCTGGTGCAGAAAGAACTATACCTTAGAGAGCTGGCTCTCTAAGGTTGCAGATCAGCCTTCAGAGAGCAGGAAAGGGTGTGTGCAGGGGTGGGGAACAGGCTGGTGCCAATGGCTTACACTTTTTCAGATGGTGTCCCAACTTTCTTCACTTCCCCTCTGCAGTGCTTCATTTATGCGTAGATGGATGAAATGCAGGGAGCAAGGTGTAGCAGAAGTAGAAATTGCTGCCACAATGACTTGCACCATGCATTGGATAGCAGTGTGAGAAATCCAGGATAGCATTGTGAGAAATCCAGTTTGGTGGTGGGCATCTGTTGGATTCCCTTGGCTTGGCTCCCCAGATTCCATTCCACTTTCTGTTTGCCCTAATTCTGCTTCATGCCAATTGTTCACATGGACATCAGGCGGGATGCCACATATATCTGGCAGGAAGCATGTCCAAGTGAGACCATGAGACCAGTTGCACACTGCTGTACAAGTAGAGTTCTGCTTCTGCACACCTGACCTGCTGGCTTTGCATGCTTTGTACACTGAATTATGCATTTTGTACAAAAAAGCCACCAGTGTTTCCTAGTGTTCATGGACTTGATTAGTTTGGCTCACTTCTGGCCAGGGTTGCGTATGGGAAAGAAATCCAGCAAGTGCAAGAAAGATGGATTCCAGCCTGATTTTTGTATCCCTGGTATTCGATGCATGTAAGCTTCCAAACTTGGAATCTTATGTGCATTTGCATCAGAGCACATTGAATTGCCCTCTAAATCCCTTCTCTCTAATCACTGACCACAGATTAAGAACAGAATTTCCCTGCTTATCACTGAAGAAATTCTCCATTCTTAAACTTTTCTGAGATCATTTGAACTGCAGAGCTAAGAATATGAGGTGCATACAGCGTGCAATCACAGAGCAAATGCATGCTGCATATCCCTGATCCAGAGGATAAATATTTCCATGCTAGATTTTTTAGAAGAAAATAAAAGCATACATTTTACATGTTGCATGGGGAACCTTGAGAGAATTTCAAGGATGAGAAGAGAAGAAGTGTTCTCTTCTCTCTCTAGCACAGCAATGTTAAACTGTTCTGGCTTTGGGATTTATTTATTGTTCACTTATTCATATGCCACCCATAACTGCCAGAGTGGCCTTCCTAGGTGGCTCACACAATATGAGAAACAAAATACTTTTAAAAATTCTGGTTGAAATTGGAGTCAGTGGATGATGGTATACCACTCCAGAAAAATACCCACCAGGATGAAATGTTTATGACAAAAACTCCTGGTTGTCTTGCTGGACTTTGGAAACTCGGGGTGGCGGGGACCGGACAGCTAACTCCAGTAGTACTTCTTTGTGGTCTCTATGCAATCCCATATATGAGCACATACGGGCTTTGCCGTGGAGCATGAGACCTGGATCGGTGACAAAAACTTCCAAAGCTCAGCAGAATGGAGTGGGCGGGAACCCCCACCATGCCCCTTTTGTAAGTCTGCCCAGTCTCTCAGTTCCTTTTTGACCGCAAACACAGTCATCTCACAGATTGGAACTTCTCCGCTCAGCTACCTTTAGTTTTTCTTCTCTTTTCTATTCTTTGCCTCTTATATAATTTTTAAAAATCCTCTACCTCTACTTCTCATTGTTATTTCTCCTCGAACCTCCGCCCGCTTGCTGAGGCTGCTTCCTGCACCTCCCACTCCTCTCTTTCTCCGTCATGCTCCTGACCTCTACTCCATGTGCTTCCTCAGCTTGGCCCTCATGGCTGACCCTGGCTTTCACCATTGCTCCTCCTCTGCCACCCGGATGCCTGCAGCGGATAGCCATTCCCATGACCTCTTTTGCCTGGGAGAGGAATATATGGTCAAAACCTGTGTGCACTGCCAGGCATTCAAAAAAGAGACACACCAGAAGCATGCCCTGAATGTGGGTGAACCTTCACAATCAGACACTGACAAGCTGCCCTCCACTGAGGAGGTGATAGAGGAAGAGGGCCGCTGTTTCTGCCACCTCGGAAGGACCATCTGGGGCTGTGACAACCTCCAAGCTCAGGAAGCGTTGTGTTGCTAGGCTGCCACCCCCTCACTGATCTCCTCACCTCACAATGACTGCCCGTGCACACCAGACCTGGGGTACCCCTAGACCAGACTCCTGTGTCCCCAGAGGTGAATTCTCTAGGTGGACACTCACACTCTTTGCTGCAGGCCACCCCCACACACGGATCGCCTGCAGGACACATCCAACCTTCCTTGCCACCAGAATCGCCGGACTGCCAATCTGCAGTCCCTCCACACGTCCATGAGCAGGCATCACCCTCCACACTCACTGCCCGGCCCACCTCCTCTGTGGGACCCCCACCATTGTCACGCTCCTCCTTCCCCAGTTGGAATGGATCCTTGTCCTGGTTGCTGGCCTTGATGTGATGATGCAACCAGTACAACTTCTCAGACCCACCAGCTGTGACAACAAAGCAATGGAGGAGGTGCTACATTGAATCACTTAAGCTCTCCTCTTCTGATTCCTCCTCCACGGAGCCTTCCCCCAGTCTACCACCACCCTCCCGATGCAGATGCCACTGCACTATTGTCCACACGGACCTGCTGGACTTACATCTTGCTGACGACAGCCCCATGCTGATCACCTCCACTCTTCGCCAGTGACTGAGTCCCGATGCCGACCTGCCATGAAATCTCGACACTGGGAGCATGCAGAATCACATGGTACCAATCGAGACCAAGGCCACCCTTTGGAGCAACAGCGTGAGGCATCTTCCTATGTGGAAGAGGGCCAGTCTACCCACCACACCAGCAAGACCCATCCATCAGAGGGACATTGACTCCACCTCCAGCCCTGAGTGCCAAGATCCCCATGGATACCGAAGGGCGCACTAGTATAGGAGGGACTCTGAGGACTTGGACTCCTCCTGGGACCGCAGCATTCATCGCTGCCAGCACTCCCACTCTTCTTCAGAGCAGCGCCTGACCTCTTCAGCATCTCATTGAGTGTGCAGCGATTTTGATCACCACTGGTCTTTCTCAAGGGAGTCAGGTCAGAGTCCCTCTCCCCAACAGTCCTGGTCGCCATCTCTGACCTCCCCTCCCTGTTCTCCTGATGTGCAGGCCCTGGAGCAGGACCCTCTTATGTCACTGGGGGTGGGGGGGAGGAGCACTTCACAGACCTCATCATCTGCATGGCAGACAAGGTGGGAGTTCAGGCGTCTACTTTTGCAGAGCCCGAAGCAGATCCTGGTTATGCCTCCCTGCCCTCAGGCTACTCACTGTCAGCCTCACTCCTTCTGCTTCCTGCCCTACTGTATACAGCCCAGCTATCATGGAGAGCCCCTGCAGCTATACTCTCACTATCACGCAGGATCGACTCCACCTATAAGCTGTGTGAGAAATCCCTCCCAATTCTATACCTGCAACCTAAACCTAACTCGATCATGGACAAGGAAGGGTGCAGTCTGGATGGCCTAGCAAAGAAGGGCTATGCGGCCTTCTCCTTGGATATACGCATCTCTAACTACAAGGCCTTCATGTCCAGGTATCAGGTCTTCCTTGGAGAAAAGATGGGTGTTCTGGTAGAACACCTCCCAGCCTATCTCCTTGATGCTGCCTGAGTGATCCAATCAGAGGCTGTTAAACTGTCCAAGTATCAGATGGAATCAACCAGACAACAGGCAGACTGCCATGGCAAGGTCTTGACATCGTCTGGAGCAATCTGCCACCATGCATGCCTGCAATCAGTGGGCCTCCCTCAGGGCACCCGGGCTTGCATAGAGGACCTGCCCTTTGACAGAGAGGGCCTGTTTAACACACACAAACAAGAATATGGACTCCCTACATAAGGCACACACTACTGCTAGGTGCATGGGCTTCACACAGCAGTCCTATGCCCACAAGAAGCAGGGGTCTTCCTCACTCCCTACTCGCCACTCCTCAGACCAGCCCATCCGGCTGAGGCAGGCCGTCCCACCCAGAAGGCAAGACATTCAGCCTCACCAGCAGCTCCAGCCCAAGCTCCAGGATACCAAGCGCAGACACTAGGATTTATGTCCAGGCAGCCCAGCCTCTTCACTTCCCCCCGCCATTTTGCAGATCACGTGGCCCAGTTTCTCCACACATGGGAGAACATCACCTCTGGCTCCTGGGTCCTATCCATAATCTGCTCAGGATATAGGATTGAGTTTAAAGCCCTTCCTGCACTAGGACATGTTAGGAGTACCTCTCCCTCACCATCCCTAATGGCCAAGGTAGAGAGCTTATTGTCCATAGGGGCAGTTGAACTTGTCTCGTCTGGCCTCTCATGAGGCTTCTACTTCCACTACTTTACCATTCCCAAAAGGGATGGAAGCCTTAGACTGATGTTGACAGCACATAGGCCCAATAAGTTCATCACTCCCCAGAAGTTCAGGAGTACCACCAGCCAGGGTATCCTTCCCTGCCCCTTAGACAGGGCAAATGGTTCCCCTCCATTGGCCTCAAGGATGCATACTTCCACATTTGTATCCACCTGGCCTGGAGGCACTTCCTTCGTTTCCAACTGAGCCAGGAGACTTTCCAATTTGCTGACCTCCCCTTTGGGTTGGCCACCGCTCCTTGTGTCTTCACCTCATGCTGGGCAGGAGGCCAGGGTTGTGTCTAGGTATACTTTCCCCTGACTGACTATGTGGTCTTTAAGGCACTGAGGGACTGGATAAAGGGGGGGGGGGAGCTTCCACCCATTCCATTCTGCTGAGCTTTGGAAGTTTTGTCTCCAATTCAGGCCTTGCACTCCGCAGCAAAGCCCATTATGTGCTCATATGTATGAATGCACAGATGACCACTCAAAGAAAGACAGTTGCAGGTAAGCAACCTGCCTTTTCTTTTTTTTATAAAAAGTTTTATTCAAAATAACCCTAAAACAAAGAAAGACTAAAAACATCAATCATCATAAACATCGGACCTGCTGGGTCAGCCCCACATTTTTTTCCATTTATGATAATTTAGAAACATATTTAAATCTATATGAAGTCCCCTTTCTCTAACCAATGATAAAAAGAGTCCCAAGTTTGATAGAAATCAGTATCTTCTTTCTCCTTCAGTGACAAAGTCAATCTATCCATTTCTGCACAGTCCAAGATCTTTTTAGGATCAGCTCGTCACTTTTCCAGTGTTGAGCAAATGCAGTCCTCTCCGCAGTTACTACATGTAAAATCAAGTACATTTCTCGTTTACTAATATCAACAGGTATAATGCCTAATAAGAAGACTTCAGGTTTAAAAGCTAAGGATTTTTGTAATTTCCTCAAGCCATTTACGTATTTTAATCCAATACTTTTTTGCATTATCGCAAGTCCACCACATATGATAGAAAGTACCCAACTTATGTTTACATTTCCAACATCCATTTGACATATTTGGAAACATCTTAGCTAATCTATTTGGCAACAGATACCATCTATAAAACATTTTATACAGGTTTTCTTTATACAAAGTTGCTAATGTTACCTTAATATTTCTCTCCCACAGCTTTTGCCATTTTTCTAATTCAATATTAAATCCAAAGTTTTGTGCCCATGTTATCATAGTGTCCTGAACCTGTTCATCTTCCATTCTCCTATCGAGTAAGAAATTATAGTTTTTTAATCATTTTCTCATCTGATTTAAGCATCACCTGATCAAATGTTGTTAAATCTTTATAGAAGCCCCACATTTTGTAGTCTTTAGCTTATCTCGATTGTATCTGCACCTTATGCCACCAAGACATATTAGATCCTTGTTCTTGTGTTTCTTGATTCAATTTCAGTCCTCCATCATTATCCAAAATGTCATCATATCTTATGATCCCTTCAAAGTTCAATGCATTTGGATATAGAAGAGTTTCCATAGGTGAAAGCAATCTTGGTAATTTATTATACAATTTTTCCCACACCGACATTAATTATTTCCTAATGTAGTGACTTAAAAAAGAGCCATGTAGCTTCGCCTTTTCATACCACATATAAGCATGCCAACCCATTTGCAAATCATGCCCTTCAAGATTCTCTTATTTCTTAAAGTTATCCATTCTTTTAGCCACGTTAAAACAGAAGCCTGATAGTACAGCATCCAGTCAGGGAGACCAAAGCCCCCATTCTCTTTAGCCTCCTGAAGTATTTTTAGTTTAATCCTTGGTTTCTTCTTTCTCCATATAAATCTTGAGATTTGAAAATTTAAATCATCAAAAAAAATTCTATCAATTTTTATGGGAATCATTTGGAATAGAAACAAAAGCTTTGGTAATATATTCATTTTAGCTAGTGCTATTCTTCCCAGCAAGGATAATTGCAAATTAGCCCATTTTTCCAAGTCACTCTTAATTTCCTTAAATAGATTATCATAATTGTCTTCTTTCAGAGTGGTACACTTAGCTGTAAGATAAATTCCCAAATATTTAACCTTTTTAACATACTGAAAGTCTACTTGTTCCACCAGAGTTTTTCTCTGCTCCTGTGTGAGATTTTTTACTTACCATTTCGTCTTTTCTCTATTTATTTTCGTCCCAGTAACCTCACCATATTCTTCAATCCTTTGTAGGAGTTTAGGCATCGTTGCTAAGGGTTCCTCCGTAATGAAAACTAGGTCATCTGCAAATGCTTGCAGTTTATAGCTTTCATCTCTGATTCTAGTACCTTTAATGTCCGTATCGTCCCTAATATTTCTGTTTAACACTTCTAAGATCAATATAAACAACAGAGGTGATAGCGGGAATCCTTGTCTTGTACTCTTTTGTATATCTATAATATTTGTAAATTCTCCATTGATTATAATCCTAGCAGACTGCTTTTGATAAATGCTTGATATCGCATTAATAAATTTTTCACCAAACACTTGAGCTAGCTGTTGCTTCAAAAATTGCCAGTTAACATTGTCAAAAGCCTTCTGTGCGTCCATGAATAATAGTGCCATTGGTTTTTCCATATGTATCTCATAATACTCTAAGATGTCCAGGATAGTTCTCAAGTTATTCCTCATTTGTCTTTTAGGTAAAAATCCATTTTGATCTGAGTGAATAAAGTCTGTTAGATACTTCTTCAATCTTTCTGCCATTATGGAGGCAAAAATGTTTTAATCCATGTTTAATAGTGATATAGGTCTGTAATTTTGAATCTGCGTCAACTCCGTGTCTTCTTTCAGCATTAATGTGATATTTGCCTCTGTCCAAGTATTTGGTATTTTAGCATTTAACAATGCTGCATTACATATATCCTTAAGAAGCGTAGCAAAAATTCCTTCAAAGGATTTATAAAACTCTGCTGGTAGCCCATCTGGGCCAGGAGTTTTGTCATTCTTTTGTCACTTAATTGCCTCTATTACTTCTGTGATAGTTACTTCTTGATTCAATACTTTTTGGTATTTCTCTGGTAACTTTGGCAGGTCTCCCTTTTGAATATATTCTTTTACTTTCTCAGTTGAAATCTCATAATTCTGGTATAGCTTTGCAAAGAAATCTTCCGCTATTTTCTTGATATGTGTACTTTGTACTTGCAGTCGTCCTACTCCATCCTTCAATTTACTTATCAGTCTCTTCTCTCTTTCTTTCTTTACTTTATAGGCTAACAGTCTCCCTGGTTTTATTCACATTTTCAGAGAAGTTCTGTTTTGTCAATTTCATTTGGTTAGTGAGTTCATTTGTGTCCAGGAGGTTCAGTTTATGTTTTAGAATATTCATTTGTACCTTAAGGGTTTTTTTGGATGAATCTTCCTCTAATTCTTGTTCCTCTAATTTCGTCAATTCCTCTACTATTTTAGTTCGTTCTTGTTTTTATCTTTTGTTTATTTTTGCTGAGTATGTTATTATCAGCCCCCTGACATAGGCTTTGGCTGTATCTCAGACATTTTGCAAAGAGGTTTCTTCAGTTTTATTAATTTGAAAGAATATTTGCATTTCATTATTTAGTCTTTAATTTTTTATCCTTTAATAAGGCTTTGTTTAACCTCCATCTGGGCGTTTTTACTGTCCCTTTCAGTGATATAGTTACAGGGTTGTGATCTGCCCAGACATTTGCCTTTATTTCAGCTTCTAGCAAGTCTGGTACTAAGTCTGGGGTTATCCAAACCATACCAATTCTAGACCACGACCTATGTCTATTCGAATAGAAAGTATATTTAGCAGAGGTTGGGTTTTTATGTCTTCAAACATCTATCAATCTGAACTCTTCAATCATATTAGAACAAGACTTTGGAAGTATCCTCTTGCCCTTTCTGCCCTTAATCTCACTCTTATGGTCCATTTTCTTGTCCACAATTGCATTAAAGTCTCCCATTACACACACGGTCTGGTAGTCCAATTGTAAAAGTAAAGCATGTAATTTTTGATAAAACATTTCCTGATGGTCGTTTGGGGCATAGATCACCACTAAAAGCACCTTTTTAAGTTTCATTGTGATTTCAACCATCAGAATCCTACCATCCTCATCAGCTAATATATATTTAGTGTCTAATTTTTCCTTGATGTATAACGCTAAACCTCTTTTCTTTTGAGAAGCGGAAGATAAGTAAAAGTTTTTCTATCACTTAATCCACAATAGTTTTTTTATTCTGATTCTTCGCCCTTGGGGAGGTTAGAAAAAAGAAATCTTTCTTTCCAGCCTCATATTTTCCAAATCTCACTTCCTCTCCCCTAGATTAGTCACCGCTTAAACTCCGCAGGGGGGTGGGGGGAATTTCTCCCTCCATCAAGGGGACTTTTCTTTCTTCTTTGTCCCAATTAGTATCTGGTTCAATTCTTTCATGGGTAATATTGAAAAAGTAGAAATGCTCACCCAGCAGGTCCGATGAACTTCAAGCTGTTATACTATGCTATATCCAGTTGTCTATGGCTTGCAGGGAGCTGATCTCTCCCCTGTATTGTTTGATTGAGAAAATCCTGAGTTTCTCCCAGTAAATGTGGAGCCACCGCCCCACATTGCCCAGAAGTATGCTCGGGCTTCTATTTCCTGCCCCGAGAGGGCTTAGATGAGCCTCTCACAGCTCACTGTCGAACAAATTACCAGTGTGATTACAGGAGCCCCCATTCTTCACAGCCGTCTCGCCATGACGTCATCCAGAAGTCCAGCAACCTGCCTTATCTTATCCCAAAAGCACTGTACAAATGCGATAAGATTTCACCTTTCCATCACACTTTCTTGTATGGTGAGGGTTTGAAAAAGAGTTTCTATCATTTATATTGCAATGTGGTGAATTGAAGAAGTCCCTCCTGTTATTTCTTCTCTTCAAACTATACTACAAATAATTGGGTTTATTTTTAAACTGCTGTTATACTTTTAATAACATTTACAAGCTGGATATTTCAACATTTAGGCAGAAGATCTATCTGATGATGTGTATGCTGTACGTCATGCAAAATATGAAGACAAAGAGAGAGCACGTTGGTCACTGTGGGAGCAATGGCGATGGCCCAGAAGGAACAGGCAGGTTGAAATTGAGACTTACATAAGAATCTTATTAACTACTAGTGCTCTCATTTGTCTTACTTGTGCTTTGGAGTCCACCAGAGCTTGTTGTCCAGTTTTTCAAATACAAATCAAAGTTTTTTCAGCTTCAATTGAAAAGTCCATGTATATTTCAGTACTTGCACAGCATTTCTGCATGTACAGGCTTTCAGTATATAATACTATACTGTATAGTGTTGAATCCAGTATGAGACAGTATAATCAGTGCTCATGCAGTAACTTTGTGCATATATTAGATGTGTTTGTGATTTCTAACAGTTTGATCAAAGTTCATTTTAAAATATTTTCCCAGTATTTGAGACTTAGGTTTACTTTTATACATGTTTTGGCTTTCCTGGTGCATTAGCTGTTGTTTATATACTCACATACTGTGGCAAAGTTCCACCTGCTCTCTGAGGCAGATTCTGAGAGAACACTTGATGCACGATTGAGAGGAATTACTATCTTCTTGCTCTAATGACAGAAAGTGTTCCATCAAGACAACACTTAATTGGATTGCATTCTTTGGTTCTCTTAATGAAATGTTTTTCATGAACCACATTTTGTTTGACATTCCATCATCTCAGATCTGTATTTAGAAAGCATTCCTTGGGTTTTCTTAGTATAATGTAGAAAAGTAAACCTCAATAGAATGTATTGTTTCTAATACTGAAATACCTGATTGCTAATACTTGAAAGTCTGGTTGGGAACCAAAACAGTGTAGAACTGGTTTTCCACTGTTTTCTGCCAGCAGCAGCCATTTTTTCCTTCTAAGATAACCTCCATATTCCACATGACATACTTTTTAAATTTCTTTAACTACAAGGTGGGGTTCAAAGATGGTATATGAGACTCATCTCAGAGTCAGTATGCAGAGGAAATAATGAGACTAGACAACTTTTTGGGTCCTGGCCTTTGAAAATAAAGTTATGTGATTAAATACCATCGAACAATTTAGTTCAGCATAAAAATAGTAAACACTACCTTGTCAAATCAATTCCAGTTAAACTTTAGGAAGCTGAAAGAGATCCTTTCCATTATGCATATATTCTTTTTTTAACTAGAGATGAAATAATAATTCGAGTATGGATCTGTCCTTAGGATGAATCAAACACTGTTTAAGAAAACTGTGATGATTGTCCTGCAGCACTGAATGGCATGGTAGTTCTTGCCAGCTTGACTAGATTCTTCTTTGTGATCTCTGTGTATAACAAATACATACTCTGTGCCTTTGTGGAGCCTCAGGTCTGAAAGCTTCTATAATTGATGAAGTTTTGGCAGGAAACCTGCCACACCTGCATAGCACACATCTCTCTCAACAAATTTCCGCATGTTCCCTCGGATCCTCTTTGGCCTCCATATAACTTGCACCAAGCAACCAGTACCAAGGCTTGAAAAGCCTGTTTTTGATTATCTCCTCACAGAATCCTCCATGCCAGTAGCAATGTTCTTCCTGCCTGCCTTAGTTTAGATAGTACAGCAGTCTTGAAAGGCTCCATCTTCTATAGCCCTAACGTCAGAGGCAGAAGCATGTGTACTGACTGTAGGAATAAACACAGCTCGCTTCTTCATCTGTCTGTTCCGTATCTGTGGTTGTAGAGTTTTTACCAGCATGGTTACAAAAAACCCATTCTGGACTGATGGATGGGCATGGTGATGGCTTGATTTGAAGGGTGCAAAATCCCTCCATGGGTCACAAGTTTTCAAATTACCAAGTAGCCATGTCTCATTACCAATTTATCTATGGGGAAATACTGTTTCTTTGTATGACTGCCTTCAGGAAAATCAGCAAGAACTTGCACAATTCTTACAACCCAGGGTGTGCCCTATCTCAAAAAAGCAGATTCACACAGCAAAGCATTGGTAGACTGTGATGCAACAACCATAATTAGAGTCATAGCTTTATGCCATCATGCCTAACTCCATTCTGCTGCATTATCAGGAGTGTCACTCTAGAACAGAAGACATACTCAACAGCAATGATCTATTTAATTACAAAACAGGTGGGCCATGGGCTCAGTATAGAAAGCAAAGAAATACTGCAAAGAAAATGGGTTTAAATGAACCTAGTTTGATTTTGTATCATCATCACTGGTTTTAGCATCTGTCTTTTTACTCAGACCCAACAATGTAGGATCATCCCTTTTGGTCCCAACTTTGTTCCACTCACTGATCTCTTCTCACTGATTCCAGAGTGTAGGACATGGAATAAACAACTCAGGTTGTGACAACCCAGATTCAGGCTAAATATTAGGAAATGTTTTCTCACAATGGAACCAGCTGCTTAGAGAGATGGTGGACTTTCCCATAGACAAGCAGAAAGAAACTGGACCCCCATCTGAGTGGGATGGTGTAAATTGGTGTCTTGCAACATCAGGGAAGGTGGACCCAATGGCCTTCATGGCCCCTTCCAACTCAACCATTCAATGATTCTGTGATTCTACTCATTTTTTCAGCAAGTGCATGGATCAGGGAGGAAACTCCCACTTCTGAGGGAAGGTCAGACCAATCTGTGTTGCATCCTTCCAGAAGCAGAGGAAACCCCCTGCTTTAAGTCCAGATTGTCCTTTTCCAGTTATATTTTCTCCCAGCTCCAGTTGAGAGCAGTATAGTGTTTACAACATGTTGTCTCAACTATGCTCTTCCATCATTCCCTAGAACAGGATGGAAGGGTTTCTTGTTTGCTCTTATTGAAGGAAGTGTCCCATGGTGGATGCAGCCAGGAGGGTCCCCTGATGCCCTTACACCCACTGCTCTCGTATTCCAAGCTGTTGGCCTTGTTTCAGTTTTCTGATGAGCATAAGGAATGGAGAACCAGTGATCCATCTGGGAATAGAATGTTCTTATACACAATGGGACAGTTTCTAACTTCTTTTTAAATGCCCCCTTCTGATACTTGGAATTTCTTTTTAGAATTCTAAGAAAACTAATTCATCCATTTAAAAATATGTCAAGCAGCTATTTTCTGTCGGATGATTTCTGCTTGGAAGAAACTGGATGTTTATTTCATTACAGATCAGGCAGCAGAAGTTCTGAGGGACAAGATCAAACACTGAAAGAAAAACTAATCAACTCTGGTTTAACACGCCCTCCTTTTTCTGAAAACAATGCAGACAGTACTTCAGAAATCTACAGTTCTGTCTACTTGGGGGCATCACAGTCTTCAGTAAGGAACCAAGTAGCAAAGGTAAAAAATATATAATTAAGTAATAGCTGAGATTATTTGACTTGTGGACAGCTGAAGGGCCCTCTTCACATTAGCAAAAAGATGGACCATAGTCTGCTACTGATTAATTTTTTTAAAGTATTGCTCAAAATCTTTGTATTGTATTTTACATTGTAAAAATACTTTTGAGGTCCACACTGGTTCTTTTTAAACTTAGAAGAAAACAAAGCTAATGTGTGTTTCACATACTGTAGTACCTTTATTTAACTCTGTCTTGCTGCATACCAGTTAGTATAAACGTTGAAATGGTATAGTGATTATGAAGGCAGTTAAAAACTTTCTGAATCAAACCTTCCCTTGCAGCCTGGGAGTTTGTGTCATTGAGCTCATTGGGGTTTCTAAGTAGACATCTATAGCATTGTACTGCACAGCTAAAAGCTAAACACAGTTATCTTAGAGTAAGCTACATTATACTGCTACTTATTTCTGAGTAGGTATGACTTAGATTGCATTAAGAGCCACTTATCTCTGTTTCATTCATCCATTCTTGCACTATCCTAGAAATAACAAACATTGCTCTATTTTGTAGTGTTGTAAGTGAAGGACTTTAGAGTTTTAAGTTCCAGCATTATTTCAAAGTTTTTTTTCAAGACGAAAGATACTGAAAACTTCTCCACAAAATTACTGGCAAGGCAAGGGATCAAATGCTGAGGATAAAATTCTATTAAGGGTAATTTGTCAGAGGCAAACTGGTGGTAGGTAGAGTCAAAACCAAAACTTGGTGGGTCACCTTTTGTCTGTGCCACCTCCTTTTTACTTTCTTCTCCTTTCTTTCCACTTAGCAGGTTGCCAAGGAAGGAACAGATAACTCTTGTCCAAGGTCTGAACTGATTACATGCTGATGGCTCTTGAAATTAGAGTGACAGATTCTCTCCACCCTGCTGTAAAGAATGACATGTTTATTAACAGATTTCCAACTGAATTTGCCACATATTTCCTCTTTTATTCCTTTCAGTCTATTCTGTGGGAACATCGGACTTTTCCACTAAAGGATAAAGAAGCAGAAGCTTTAGTATGTCAGCACACAAGAACATCTCAACAAGAAGATTCAGATGTGACCATTCACAGTGACTCGGACTGTACCTCATACAGTGTTCACAGTTTTCCAAAGAATAGTCATTCACGAAAGAAAAGTTCTGATGAGCTGGAAGAGTGCAACCAAGTTTACTTGGGAAATAGCAGCATGAGAAGACAAACGTGATGGAAAATAATGTGGTTCATTTAGAAAGCTTACCAGGATGAAGGAATGTGCAAGGTAAAATATTATCATGCTCATACAATCAATGACAACATGTCTCATATTTATATTTACAACACCTTTTGTCTGTTTGTTTATTTTTCACAGGCAGGATAAAAGCCCAAGAGAATTTTCCTTTTATCCCAACTGCAAGAAGAATGCTTTCAATCTGGAAGCCTAACACTTTTGATGTCAAAAGGGGATTTTCTTAAACTGCAACCATCTTTGGTTGCCACATCCTGAAAGACTGGGACTGGAAGGAGAAATAATTTTAAGCATGTACATGATTGCAATGCAGCAGGATGCTTTATTTCCACTCAGCAGTGCAAGTTTGAATACAGGAAAAGCTATCCAACAGGATGTTGTGTGTCCCTTTAAGGAAAACATTTGTAAATTTGATGATGTGAATATATAGTTATTCAGTTCTCTCACTAGAGAGACAAAATTATACCGGAGGTAAATCAATTTAAACAATTGATTTGCTGTATTTCACAGTGGAGGGAGACCCATTCCAATTTTGAGTGCAAGGAATGGAAAAGAGTGCAAAATCTGAATAATCCACTGGAAAAGCTAATTACAATTTTTATGACAACTTACTTAAAACCCCTTCCTAGTCCTAAAAAATTGTGTTACTTATCTACAGATTATGAGTATCCATCCATGCTTTGCATACTTTAAAATATACCCCCAAAAGTTTGTTTTAATGACATTTCAAATAAAGCAATAGTAGTATTTTAGATACATTAATAAACCAAGTTATTTCCATATTCAGATTTTAAAATGCTATGTTTGAAATGTTATCTACATCTTCCATTGATGCTAGGTGCACAAAGTAGTATAGGTTTGTCATTGATACTAATAGTGTATTTTGCTGTGGACATGTGTTCTGTGAAGAACAGTTGAAGGCTTTTAAGAAGGTATCATTGTTGAGCAAGCTTTTATTCAGTGTCATCTCCAAAACTAAGCTTGGTAGATGGCCCAATTTTTATTATCCCTTCCGTTCCAAACTGACTGGACGTACACTGGATATTGTAAAAATGTTCAGTTACATTTCAACACTACAGCCTAAGTTAGATTGTAGTTCACTGCAAATTTTGGTTTTAACTTTTTAAAAAATGTTTTATCCAGGGAATTAAACTTGAGTCTTGCCTCTGATACAGCAATTTTCAATACAAGGTTTTAAAATTAAAGTTATTTCTGTACTCTACAGTGTGATGTTGATGGATTGAAATGCTTACTGAAAAGCTGAACCATGTAAAATGACACCCCTTGAGAGTTCAAAGTTTGTATATTAATACCACAAATCATGATTATGGTATGTGTAAATGCAATGCCAATCCCATGAAGAGTAGGCCTATTGAAATGAATAGGGTTTATGTTAATCAAGACAACCTTAAGTCCAATTCATTTCAATGGCTCTAGCTCTAAGTTGGAATTAGAAACACAGAAACAGAGCGAGTCAGAAGGGGACCTCCTGGGCCATCTAGTCTGACCTCCGGCACCAGCCGGCTCAGCTCACGACATGCCCACCATGTGCACCTCCAGCCTATCCTTGACTGGATTGGCCCTGGTCCACCCATAACACTGATTGCACCATACACAAATTACATTGTATTTTATCCATTATTGGCTTGGCACCGCATGTTTACGTAATCTATAATGGGTTGTGAAATAGCCAGTTGTTCCCTCTAGTTTATCATCTGTCATTCTTCCAGGGTCTTGATACTTTTACTAGTGTGAGAAACTGTAATTCCATGATTAAAGAATGACAACTCTTCCTGTGTTGTCCTTCAGAATGTTTAAGCAATTTGGGTTTTGCAAGACAACAGAAAACGGGGCAGAGGGAAATCTTTGAAAATAAATCATGTTTGGCTTCATCCTTCCCATCCTTATTTCCTATCTTCGGAGCATCTTTAGATCCTACATACTTTACTCTCACAAACTTAAATTTGTTCTTCTGCCAGCCAACAGTAGACTTGACTTTTGCTAACCTTAGCATCTTTCTAAGAAAAAAGGACATTCTACACTGATTACCCCTAGTTTAGTTTGATTATCCCATTCTACATAGATTACCCTTTAAGACAGCAAGATATGTCTTATGTACTTAAAGCATATGTACTTAAATTAAGAGCATTATTCAGATTCATTCTGTCTCTTAAAAAATAGGTGAGAGCTGATCCACAATGTGAGGTTTCACATTTTTAAAAAAACTATTGAAAAGGAATTAACAGCTTCCTTGTCGGCAATCGTTGTTTCAAAGAACATACTGTTATAGTCAACCTGGTGGCTTCCAGTTGAACTATAGCTCCCTATCCCAGACTGGATTTGGCCCTGGCCCACCCATAACACTAATTGCACCATTCACAAAATCCTGCCCCTAAAAACCTCCTGCCTTCAGTAAAGCCTGTGATCAATCCCCCGCCCCCTTCCCCATACACGCACACTTGTTACTCTCATCTCAGTCACCGTACCCAAAGCTGAGACGAAGTTCAAGGGCTTTTTGGCACATAACTAATAAAGTGAGGCAGTGTGATTGTTCTTTTTATGCGCCTCAATGAACCATTCCTGGTAGGTGGTAAAAGTAGGTGCCCTAAAAGACAGCTTTAAGACATCTTTTGCTGTTTAACCCACACTCTGATCTGGTTTGCATGTAATGAGCATCCATGTTGCTAATGAAAGAAGCTACTGTCAAAGCTACTTATAAGAGAAGTCCTCCAGTTAGTATGGCTTAGTATGTTAGTATGTTTATTTCCATAATTATCAGATCTCAAGGATGAGGTAGCATGTAATATTAAGAGATAAGCAAATTTTCTTTTGAGGAAGATGTTTCCATTCAGAAAGCACTCTACCTGTATCAACAGCAGACTACAAATCATAATATCCTCAAGTTGCTTGTATGATAAAACCCCTGCATTTCCAAAATGGAGCTTCTATGTAACATCTCTACCAATTAGTGATGCAATACTTTAATAAGTTTTTATACAAAGCACCTTCAACTTAACAGCAAGTAGTAGTAAAGAGCAATACATACTGGTCTAAATGTTTAAGTCCTAGTATTGGGAAGTTTTCTTACTTCCATACTGAGATGTTCAAAACCCTTGAAACACCCTATTGAAACCCTATTCCATTTTTCATTTTGTATCCTTAAAATTTTGGACCCAAAACTGCTTATCAAGTTCACTTTAAAAGACTTTTCCATGTCAAGTGTTTATTTTCAGGCATTTAAAATGTTTAGGAACATACACATTTGCATTTATTGTAGAACAAAATACATTTGTGTTCCATGGCAAATGGCAACCAAAAGAATCCTCAAGCAAAAACTTCCGTAATTTGTATTAGAAAAGTCAAGTCAAGTTAGATCAATATAACTCCAGGCTGCAGGGCAGTCTGTGTGTTGCTGCTTGCTTCCACAAATGAAGGAATGGCTCTTCAGTACTGCAGTCTTGCTGATTTTACAATGATTATCCCATCTATACATATACATGAATAATAACCTTTTTGGTAATAATCTGATTTCATCGGTCAAGAGAGCGCTTCTGAGCAGCTTCACAACACACGTTCCTTAGCAGATTAATCACAGCTCTGGGGTCATCGCTCTTCATTATAGCACTTCCAGACACAATCATATTTGCCCCTGCCTGGAAGAAGGATTAAGCTTGTTATATTGCATTATTGTATGTATTAAAAGCTAAGACATAAGCCATGACAGAAGAACTCCGTACATTTCCAGCAAACACTGTAACAACTTAGCAATTTGCCAAAATGGTTCTAACTATATTTTTCTTCTTTCTGGCACAGAAAGGAGAAACAGGGCTTGTCAGAACTACAGTTTAATTCAAATACACTGCTATAATATTATTTCTGAAATAGCTAAATGAAATCAAAGAGAAAAAAAATCCAGTGTTCAAGTACTAAATATCCTTTGCACAGCACAAACATTTAAAACCTGTGACTAGCTTGATATAATAAAATAGTTCAAGAATATATTCTGAGCCCAGAAACTAGTTCATAAGGATTGCTTACCTCAGCACATTTATGAATGGTGTCAGGACCTACACCACCATCCACTTCAATATCCAAAGAAGGAAACTGTGTTCTCAGCCACTGAATCTAGTTAGCAGCATAGAAAGAGTAATGTCAGAACATGGGAGTAATCCATGTTCACTCTTCATTTGTGCAAAAGCAAAACATTTCTTAAGGCAACATTGTGTCATGAAAAGCTTTTACAACATTATCCTAATACACTTATGGCTAGTGCACCCAAAATAACAAATTTCATATCTACCTTTGGCATCATATCTTCCATGAATTTCTGTCCTCCAAATCCAGGTTCTACTGTCATAACTAAGGCCATATCTATTTGATTGGCCCATGGCGCTAAATATTCTACTGTGGTTCCCGGCTTGATAGCCAAACCAACCTATGGGGGGGAAATGCATTGATTACACAGTGAAAGAAACTATCTTGGACTAGCACTGAATCTCACTTTTATAAGAATGAAAACATGAATGTCAAACTGATTCCCAAATTTGTCTGCAGGAAATATCACCAAGCGAACTGTGAAACAAGACAGGAAATCCAGTGCAGTTCCTATAGACTTTCCTTTCAAAAGTGCAGAGGCCCTTCAAAACTGATGTTACATGTCCAGTGATTAAACAATATCCCATCAGTTCTTTCTAAACAGTTCAAATGTTCCATTCCAATTATATAATTCTAAGAGGACATGAAGACAATGCTGCTGAAATTAGAAAAATGAAGGTATCTATAAAAATATTGCAAATCTTACATTCTTTCTAACTATTCTCATAAGGGCATTTTAGGACAAATATACTTGCTTTTTTCCAAGCATACTCCAGCTATCCCTTTCTTTGATTAAATATAAGAGAACTCCACCAGAATTATAATCAGTTTATTCTTTATGGTAGTAAGTCATAAACTGTTTCAAGAATTTCTATTGTATTGCAGGAAAATTGCACAATTAAAGGTGCCCGTCAGCCCAAAAAGTTCAGTTGGAGAAAAGGCTTCCTCCTCTGCCTATGCCTGCTTCAGTGTTCTGCCAAGCCTCCTCCCAAGCACAGGCTTCATTAGTAGATATTTTTTCCCCCTGCCCACATGGAGCACTCAATTACTCCCAATACAGCAATGCAGCAGATATGCCTTCCCTCTTGTGGCTGCTTTTATTGTCTAAGATTTGTCTCATTCCATTTAGGAGAAATACCCAGGATATGACTTGCACATAAATGCAAAGAGCATGCACAGGCAGTTCATAAAGGGCTACAAAAAATATGCCCTTATGGGATAAAAATGAAATGTACATCCACTTTAATTAAAACAAGAACAACAGTCCTTCAGCCTAGCACAGGTTCAGCAAACAGCCAGTAACCCTGTTAAATGGGAAAAGAATTCCAGCAATTTAGAAATGACTGCAACTATGTCACTTCTCAATATTGCAGTTCTTTGTAATAAATTATTGCCATTTCTTTGCAGGTATGAAGAAGCTTGGTCCTGCTCTTAAAACTGAGAGGAATCTCTGTGCACCCCCACAGAAGCTGCTAAATTCTTTATGTCAAATTTCTCACCTTCATTCCATTTTCTCTTATATCCTTAATGAGTGCCCCTGGATTGTCTGTAGCTTCTATGTGAAATGTATACTGATTTGCACCTGCCACCGCCATTGGTTTCACCCACTGTTCTGGTTTAGCAACCATCATATGCATATCTAGAAAGAAACAAATTGATCATGAATCAATGACAGGAAATTTATCAGTAAGAAGCACTTACCCATAATTCAGACAACAAAGCATCTGGCTGATAAACAGTGTCTGGACACATTATCTAGATGAGATGAGATGTGGCTTTATCTCACTTAACAAAATATACACTTTAACATAGCTTACCAAAGAAGGGCTGCTGACCCAGCTGCTTCCGAAGGCTCTCTACAACAGGATGGCCAAAAGTGATGTTTGGGACAAAATGCCTACCCAATATGGAAAGAATTACATAAATACATTAAAATCGCTACTTGACAAATATTTGGAAAAAATTGTTTCTGTATAAACTGGCTGTTTGATTTTGGCTGTGCTTTTATGGGGCTTTAGAAAAACCTTGGAAGTCACAAGTTCAGCATTCAAAATGAGAAAATACCTCTTATAATCTGCCCACTCTTAGAGACATCATGAACCCCTGCATGCATGTTAAATACTATCGTTTGAATCCTAATATAAATGAGAAGAGTGCAATCCTCTGGCCTCCTGACATCATTGGGAAGGCCACCAAATTTTGGAGGTGGAACTACAATGATTGAGCCCGCCTTGCCTCCCTGCAGCCAGTGCAGAAAGTGTCATGCTGGTTCCCTCCCATCCCAACCCAACCCACAAGGCTGCAACTTGGCTTCTGGGGGAATTGGCATGCTGGCAGCAGGGCAGAGAAGAAAGCAGGGAGCACAGAGTTCTGCCTATTGCAAGGAATTACTCCTATTCTCATTGGCTCCCCATCCTCCTTCCCTCCCCAGTACTAAATCTAGATGGTAAAAAACATTTGTCTAGAGAAAAAGCAGGGCCTAAGCACCAGTGCAAAGTGTGGGGTGTGGCAATGGGTTGCAAGGTAGGAAGGTTTCCTGTTGATCCCTCCTGCCTGAAGCTCTGAAAGCCTTCCCTCTTAATGTGGAATGGGGGCATGGGAAGCTACTGGGCAGAGGGAGGAAGCCAAACAGAAGTTAACCTAAGGAAGATCACAGACACAAAATGTCCTCTCTTTTTCTCAGCAGCCTCCTACAGCCCATATGGTTTAGGCAGCTCTAATTCAACAAACCATAAGGTTGCCTCACATTCACTTCAGTGGGATTTGCACATCTGTGGAGAACTGTGGCCTCTACATGTGCACCTCTCCTAAATTTCAACTGGGTGCTCTAGATTTCCCTGCATCCAGGAGTCTGTTCACGCCAGAAGAACAAAGCCAGCCCCAAAACATTAACTACCTCAACTTGAAATTGAGCCCAAACATTTAGTAACCAGTTCAACCTGCACATGTAATACAAACCTTGGTTTTGAAAATACTTACATTTCAATTGCCTATATTCAGTTAGCACATGATTTATTATTTATTTTAAACTTTGTATACTGTCCACTACCAAATGGTCTTGGGACTCTCTGCAAATCTGACCCTGCCCCCCCCGCAAAAGGCCACTGCACTCACATGAGTGCAGCACTCTACACCCATACACCTTTGTGCACATATTCTTACACATCAGAAACCTATGTTGAAAGCATAGGCCCCTCCTTGCATTCAGAGAATGCAAGGGGTGTGCTCAAGCCTAAAAAGGTGAAAGATGAAATACAGAGATCCTGTGTTGCCCCCCTCCTTTTTTTGCATCTACAGAAACAGGTTACACCTTAGTAAAGCTTATGCAACATTTTGTTGCTGCAGGGTCCACTTTTAAACAATCCATACAAGGATTCTAGAGTACTAGCTACTGAAACAGCAGCTCTTTGAAATTTAAACATGAAAAATGCTTGCAAGTTTAACTAAGCTGTGATAGGCAAAATGTAATCAGCCCATATTTGGTCTGAGATAACTACAGAGGGTTGGGTCCATATTTAGAGTAAATCCAATGAAAACAATGAGAATTAGTAATGACCTCCATCTCCATTGATTTCAATAAATCTACTCTGGTTATAGAGCCAATCCTCAAACAAGTACTGCTAAGTTAAACAAGTCTGTATTTTCTTTACTCTGAATTATAATGAAGGATGAGCCCAAGCCATATAAGAGACAGGGCCAGGAATATGCATGTTTGAGGAGCTGTTAACTATGAAGACAAACATGTTTTCTGGAAATGGTTCTTGTAACAACTTCCCTAAGGTGGCAGTATGATGAAAACACATTGGGGTAGAACTAGACTTCCACTGAATCAATCGTGGTGATGGAAGTGGACTTCCCTGCCCCCTCCTTTGCATGGCAGTGCCTCCAAATGTTTCCACAGGGAGTCAGGAGAACCCACTGAATGGAACTCCCAAAAACTCAAGTGGAAGAACTGTTTGTGCTCACAAGCCTTTTTGAAGAAGGAAGATCTAAATCCATCCTGTTGCTCCTTTTAGAATGACATTTCCATAGTGAAACTGGTGGAAGGTGTATGGTTTTGTCGGAGGAAGACAACTAGTCTGACAGCACTTTAAAAAGTTACAAATGTGTTGCAGCATTAGGTTTCCTGGTATAGTCATGAACAGAGTATACTTGATGGGTCCTGCTCATTGCACTTGGCTAAAGATGCATATCTGTATCTGAGCGAACTCCTTCAACAGGCAGCTGGAATGGCAGGACATAAGCACCACAAAACCCTAAGTCACAGTGCATGTTTGCATTCAAGTGGGTGGAGCCTGATTAACAGAGGACTTGCTCCGTTTCACAAAACTATACTCCCTAGACGTTTTCTTTCTCCAGGAGTATCTTCAAAAGCGTGAACCCGCTTTTGCCGCAACCCTGCTAAACGGGAAGGGCTTTTCCTTTTAAGAAGGGGAAGCCTCTCTCTCACCCGGGGCTTCAACATACCCCACCATGGCCAACCAAGCCGTGGAGAGGAGCGTCTAGCTGTCAACCAAGGTTCTCCCTTTCATTCAGGAGCAAGGGCTGCGTCTGTCCGCCCATCCCCCTGAGACAAGCACGGACTATCCCTGTGGTAAAGCCTGCCCTGGTGCCCTCTAGCTGTGTTGGGCTACAACTCACCACCAACCCCGGGGAGCACGGCCAACGGGCACGAACGGTGCGCGCCGTGGCACAAAAGGCCTGGTGGGGCCCGCGGTGGGAGGACCTCGTCAGAGCAATTTTCAGTAGCGCAGCAAAGAGGAATGACGGGGCCACCTAGGCCTCGCCTTCGCTTCTGCCCCGGACGGGGAGCCGCTGCGGAGGGGGAATGAAAGGGCGTGCCTTGCCCAGCGTGATCTGGAGAGTTACCCGTCCATTACATCCAGGTGCAGGTAGTCTGCTCCGCAGTCCATCATGCGGGTGCATTCGCTACCCAGCGCCGCCAAGTCGCTGTTGAGGATGGACGGACCTATCCGGCACCCGGAACCCATGGCGCACTCCGGCCAGCTGGCTGGAAGGACCCCGGCGCTAGGCAGTCCTTCCACTATCATGCCCCGGAAGAGCCGCAGCGCCTCTGACTTCGCCAGTAATGAGGCGGTGCCAGCTGCAGCAAGGTTTATGGGAAATGCAGTTCCCAAGCCCGCCGCTATGCAGGCGCACGAGGACTTAGGAAGAGGCGCACCAAATCCAGGACTCGTTTCTGCTTTCCGTAAAACTCCCCTCGGCCCTCAGTCATCTCCAGGAGAAGCGAGAGGGCCGTCTACGGCCAGGCAGGCTCCAGGCAGCCGCGTTATACTCCGGCCTGCCCGGCCCCGACCCAGAGGACGCCCTGGAGAGGCGCTTCCGCTTCTTGGGGCTCGGACCGTGGCGGCACGCGCATCCTGTGCAGGCGCGGCTTCTCAGCCTTCTGAGCGTCGGCCCCGGGTGCGAGTCCGGCCTTTGGCGTAGTATGGGGGGGCGAGGGCTCTGGAAGGAGCGGGGCAGCGAGTGAACCGCAGGCCAACCTCGGCCTGACCTCCGACTGACGGACTGCGGAGCGGGCGAGGGCGTGTCTGTCCGAGCTGTGTAAGCCGCAACGCCTTTCCGCTTGCTGTGCGGTTTAATGGGAGTTAATGGCGACGTAAATGTAAGTTTAAAAAAGAAAAAAAAGGCAATGCTACGTCACTAGACTGGAAAGAAGCCTCCAATGCCCAGCGTGATGCAGCTTGTGTAGCCTTCTTCCCCTGTCTAAACTGGCGTAGTATCGCATTTCGTATACAACTAGACACGGCTTTGAAAGAACAGACCAGGAGCGTCGCCGTGTGAGGTGATTTTTTTCTTCTTTCTGTGGGGGTCGCCGTTGTTTGAAGACCCTTCCCAGTCACAACGAAGACTTCGGTTTTTTTCCTTTTAACACGTGTCAAACCCGGAATCCCCCCTCCCCCACGTTGCCTGCTGCGCATCTTTACTTTCTGTGCAGAGTGAGAATTACGCGCCCCACCAGGCAAGGCAAGGAGCACGGATAGGTGTGCGATACCCAAATTGTCTGAGAAGAGCCTGTTGTCGGTCTCATGCCTTTTTGGAGATGGGACGCCTCGGCCGAGTGCACGGCCTGGGGGCCGACAGAAAAGCATGGGCCATCCCCAATTGTTCCCTCCCCCAACACCTTAATAATTCTTAATCAGCTCACCTCTTGTACGAAGACACAGGAATGCAATGCCTCCGGGCATTAAGACTGTACAACTTCGAGTGAGCACTACATGGGTGGGCAACTTGTGGCCCTCTGGGTACATTGGTGTAGAAGGCAGTGGAAGCAAATTTAACGATGAGAGTTGTGGGCTTAAGTATGGAGAGTCACTCATTGCCCTCATAATGTATTAACTTAATATGTGCATGCTTTGATTTTGTTTGGAAAATTATTCTGTAAATGTGTGCTCCCACTTGCATGCTGATGTGCTACAGTCCCTCATTCAGGTTTACCATTCCAGAGTTAAAAGTCTATAAGGGCCAACTTCTGTGTACATTTAGGCAGAAAAAGAGGGCCCAGAAAACTGGCTGGGACATCCTGAGAGTGGTAGTCCCACCCCTTTTTTGGTCTAAGCTTGCACAGATTTGTGCCTTTAAACCATCCAACAGAATCAGAGATGTAATTTGCTCCCTTTTGTGTATTCAAAATTCCCTTTTCTGGCTCACTCAGCAGTTTAATTTTCAAAATGTAATAAAATATTTAATAAACGATGGCAAATGTTTTATTAATTTATTATTTAAAAGCTTTTCTATACTGTCCTTCATTTGCCTGATACATCTTTGCTAATTATAATAGCCATTTGGCCAGTTCCCAAGTATCACTGGGAAAGGGCTAAGGGGATTCACTGGGTGTCCTTGCATAGGACAACAGCTTTACTTTGCTAAGAGGATCTACCTGCTTCATGCTGGTGCCACAGTAGACCTCAGGTGGGAAGTTTGCTCATCTTGCTTGCTCACTGTCATCTTAAACACCAATGTCACACTTTTTGTCATCTAACTTGGAGAAATTCTGCACATAAGAAAAAAGGGTAATTTGTTAACATCACACTAATGTGTTTTTCCATGTGTACAGTTGTTGAAAAACCACAACTACTAATTGCAGCACTTCAAGAAGCCTACACTGAGGAAAATATACCTTTGCACTTCCTGTATGTTTTGTTGTGTGAACTTCACACAACTGACAGCCAATGGGCTCAGTTCGGTTCCCATGTGGGGTTCCATATAGCCTCACATTTCCTATTCCTAGCATTGGAAGGTTCAAAAGATGATATCTACAGGTAAAGTCCAAGTGTGTTCTTTCAATGTTCTATAAACAGGCACTTGGCAAAAAAAGTGAATTTGTTTACCCATATGGTTTTACCAGCTGCCTTACTACAACTTATGTAGTTAGTAAAATGGGGTTGATACCTTCATTTGTTAATGTTTTTTGTATGATCAGGACCAAAAGATTTGTGGCTCTACCAAGAGAAATGAAGCCTGCAAGGCAGATGTGTTATCTCACCAGGAGCCAATAAATCAGGTTTTGTGCTTTCCTGGGACTACAAAATTGGAGTGAAAAGAATGGGGGTGATACATCTGGCAGAAACAATGCTGCTGTTGATGGGTTCTTAGGCTTGGTGCAAAAGTCTGCCCAGACTAACACTAGAAAAGAACACAGTGAAATGAACTGTGTTCAATCATTGCAGTTAATAACTGCTTTCATAATCATGGTTGCATTCCAGTTGATTGCTCACAAATTGCTCTGGATTGCTATATCTGTTAAATGGAGCTATCAATAAATGGTTTGCATCCTGCAAATGCCCATTCTTTGGAAAAATAATCCTGTGAAGATAATGTCCTTCAAACATAATCAAACATTTGTAGACAAGTTTTATTATTTATGCATATTCAGACATTAAACTATTGTAATCTCTTTCATAAACATAATTCATATATTTCAATAGTTTATCTTTGGTCATTTGGCATACAATTTTGTTCTATATCCATAGTTTTAAGCTCTTCTGTCATCTTAGTGGGGTTCCATTTTTCAGTTAGCATTAAACAGTAATCTTAATGGGTGCAAATTTATAATTTGATATTTGACTTCATGATCGTATGAACAAGTATTTTCATTAAAGCCCCTCAATTTCAAATACTCTTAACACAATATTTAACATGCCGTAAAAGTCCTTCCCTCGTTTCTATACTTAGCATAGATTAATATTAAGGTAACATTCTCTTGACTCCCCTGAGATAATTTTCCAACTGTATATTATTAATTGTTGAAGGGATTGTACAGATGTACTTTATTTGCCTATGATATATGTTTTTACATATCTCTTTGGCAATGGAAGTGTCAAAATACATTGAAATTTTTACAGTTTCAGAACTTTAGAAGGAACCAGTCTACTGAGAATGCTATTTGAGGTCCATTTTAATGCCAATTCACCTTTTCTAAAATAGGTATTTGTGGAATTCCTAGAAATTAAAATCAGTTCAAGTCTTGACAACTTTTTTTCAAAATCTTAGAGCAGCATTCTTAAAAATACATCCCTTTACATTCTTATATGCATACATGTACATACAAACATACATATAGGTATTTTGACATTCAGCACAACTACAGTCACATAAAAAGGACACAAATACACACATAATGATCATACCAGGGATTTGCAATACAATAATTCTCCCTTTCTATAAAATTGGACTGGGATCGGGCACTGTTTAAAAAGATATTGGGAGGCACATGTTGAAGAGGAAATTTACAGTAAACTTGGTGAGCATGGCTGTAATCTCATAACTTAGTGGCACAGTATTTTAGAAAGGGACACATGATTTTTAATAATATCAACAGCAAGTTAATGCAAAACTTCGAAATAACAAAATTTACTAAATACCAACAAACTTGTTTTTTACATCACAGACATTTGTTGAACATTACATGCACGTAAGGCCTCTAACACTAAGTAAGCAGCATCTTTTTCTTCACAGCAGAAATATACTTGTCACATATCACTATACTGGAAGAAAGCACAAATTCTGCTAGACTACATTTATATGTACCATTGGTTAGTACAGTGCAGCCAAAATGAAATAAAAATACGCAAGAAAGAAGACAAGTTCAGTATTTCAGTAATTGCTTAAGCAGCAACAGCCCTCTTTTGGGCTGCCAAACAAGTTATCTTTAAGTTACTAACATTTTTTTAATTTGCAAATTTTAGAAGAAAACAACATCACCTTAGGCATATTTTTGAGTTCTCAGTATGGCTTACTAAAATGGATTCAATACCTTACAATGATAAAAAAAAAAATCATTACAACTGATTTTTATGTAGTGAATCACAGTATTTTCTGTTCATAAAATGTGACTGAATGAAATAATGCACACACAGATAAATGTTCCCTTTATCTAAACTTGAATGTCATTATTGAAAACATTGCTATAAAAATCTCTGTAAAACACAAGTATATGTTTGTTGGCTGCACTAGCATTTCCCTACCATAGTCCCACAGTTTGCACTAAAAAACCCGAGTCCCTAACCTTCAACAAAGAAAACCTCCTCTTAAATCCAGAGAAATTATAAGCCATGCCTTTAAAAAAATACTTTATATTAACATAGCAACAGAATAAAATGGCTATTAGCTACTTGAAAATTAATGGTTACATTCATAGTTCATTTAGTCTGGATTGCGCATCAGCCATGATTTTAGTTAATTAAGCTACACACTTCAAATAGAGGTATAATTCATAAATGTTATACTTTCATAAAGAGAATCATAAGTACCTGCAAATTCTCATAAATATACATGGAAATGAAGTGTCATGCCACATGTTCCCCAGTATATAGAAATAGTTATTTCCTACAAATCACCTCCTGGTTTAGTTGCAGGTAGATAATAATGGAAAGATACAGATGAATATATAATTGCAAATACACAAATAGTAGATATTGAAAAACCCTACACATTTTTCTTCTTTTCATAAAGGTTGCTCAGTATTTTAAGCAGAATATTTAGTGCCATTTGCCTCATTTGCAGAACACTTGCCCAAATCACCCACATCTGTGCATAGCATTATCTTTATTCAGTGCAGTCCGCATTTAGCTTTTAAGTGAGTGAAAACAAGTTATGGATTATATCTTAGAGTGTACAAGTGCAAACAAGGGGGAGAAATTACTCAAAATATTCCTCTGATGCTTGTTTGGCATTTGACATTCTGATGTGAATTAGAGCATATACAGGCATAAAACGTTTTGTAGCTCAATAGCTAGTAATTATGTTTGTGACTCATATTCTCACTCCCTTTCTCTCTCTCTCTCTCTCTGTCCCTTCTAAAATTACAAAAATAAACTTCTAAGATAGTATATTAAGGTGGCATCCTCCAAAAAGATTGTTTTTTTCTGCTTAACATGTATTAGTGTAACATATTTTATTGGAGAAACTGATGAGTGTAAAAGACCATAATGTTGTGACATAATGTTTGTGTCTAAGCATATTCCAAATTATTTCTCTAACTCATAGTGTGCCCTGAGTCCAACCAGATCTGTCCAAAATATTTTTAAAATATATTTGCTCACCTGTACCAAACATTTATAACATTTATAAAGTGCTCTTTCAAATACTTACAGAGGGATATGAAGACCAGGGCAAGGTCTCTTCTTCTAATGCAGAGATTCCCAGCCTGGTGCAAGTACCACCAGGGGTACAACCCAGGACATTTATGGTATGCAAAAAACAAAAAAAAGTAACAATGGGAGAAATAACAATTATATAATTGTTATATAACTATAATAATTACAAACATTTTGCTAATACAAAGGGCACAATTTATGGAAATGAGATGCGAAGTGGTATGCAAGTGAAAAATGATTGGGAACTACTGTTCTAATACATTACAGCTCATCTCCCAAGTCAAACATGAGACTCATCTAGGTCAACGTCAGTTTGCCCCATTTCAACTTGTGTGAAGCTGAACTGGCTAGAAAGCAGGGGATTCTCTGTTCCGTTATCTTCACTGATGTGAAGAACAGTGTCTTCATGCTGCAGTAAGCTGGTGGTCTCTAGTCCTGTAAAATCCTCAGTGTCAGAAAGCTGTGAGGCTGGAGGGGAACTGTGTGCTTGCAGTGGCTTTTGCTCTGGGTCCTCATCCTTTTTATCTTTTTCAGCAGAAGGTGTTGCAGTCTGGAATGAACAAAGATTAATACAGATCACTAGCAGACTGCAAGTGCCCTTAGACAAATCTTAAGAACCTAGAATGGTGGACCCCTAAAAACATATTTCTTAATTTTAAATTTTACCTCTTCCACACACTCCCCCCTGATGTAGACACCTCACTTCACAACTTTTCTCTAGTTGGTCACAGCAGAGGATTGTGCTTCAATAATTTAATTTAAACATTTATATGCTACCTTTTGCAGCAGTCTCAAGACAGCTTACAGAAATAAACAAATTTTATCAGTAGGTTTACTCTTTGCAAATAATCCTTAAATGAAATAGGCTCTAGTTTTAATAAAATGGTAACTATAAATGTTATTTGCACCTGAAAAACAGTGAATACTACTGAATACTGAAGAGTATCTTTGCTGTTGCTGTCATGTTGCTATTATGTTCTCTCTGACTGACCCTCCAATATGTCCTATCCTGAGCCCTGCTCAGCTCATGAAAGCATAGAAACAGAGCGAGTTAGAAGGGGTCTCCCTGATAATCTAGTCTGACCCCCGGCTCTAGCTGGCTCTTCTCATGACATGCCTTGAGGCTGTGGCTTTCATTAATCAAGCCACGTCAGAAATGGTCCTCATCTTCTGCCTTCGACTCCCCTAGCATGGTCATCTCCAGTGAATCTTGCCTTCTCATGATATGCCGGTGTACAACAAACCGCTTCAGTTTTGTACAGTTTCTGCTTCCAGGGAAAGTTCTGGCTTGATTTGTTCTTGGACCCACTTATCTTTCTGTCAGTCCAGATTATTTGCAAAGCTCACCTCCACCACCTTGTTTTGAATGCATCAATTGTCCAGCTTTCACATCCTTACATAGTGATTGGGAATACAATACTGTGGATGAACTTGGCCTTGGTCTCCAGTGAGATGTCCTGACACTCGATGAGTCTTTCTAGTTCCTTCATTGCTGCTCTTCCAAGTCTCAGTCTTCAAATTTCTTGGTTACTGACTCCCTTTGACTAAACTGAGATATGGATAATCTTTCACAATTTCAATTTCTTCATTGTTGACAGAAAAGTTGTGTAATTATTCTGCACTAATGATTTTTGTTTTCTTAATATTCAGCTGAAGTCTTTTGCACTTTCTTCTTTTATTTTGATCAGGGGTCCTTTCAATTCATTTCTGCTTTCTTCCAATAATATATCATCTGCATATTTTAAATTACTGATGTGTCTTCTATGAATTTTCACTCCTTCCTCTGACCCTAATACAGCTTTCCCTGTGTAGGGATTGAACAGATAGGGAAATAAAATAGAGTCCTGTATGGTTCCCTTCACCTATAGGAAATCATTACATGGAAAAGTATTACCCTAATGTATTACAAAAGGGATCCTAACTCATTAGCTTAAGTTGCTGTCCTTCTGGAAAGACAGAGAGAAGCAATACTGCATTTAATCTTTCATAGAAACATATAATCAGGAAAAAAGTGAGTCAGAAGGGGCCTCCCGGACCATCTAGTCTGACACCTGGCTCCAGCCGGCCCCGCTCAAGTAATCCCCAAAATGTGGTTGTCCAATCTTTCCTTGATCACCCCCACTGATGAGGCCTCAACCATCTCCCTTGGAAGCCCAATCCATATCCTAGGGGTCCTAACCATCAGGAAGTACTTCCTGACATCAAAACTGAAGCCTGGTTCCTTGAGCTTTCTCCCATTGAAATACATCCAGCCCTTCACTGCAGGGAAGAACAGGGCATGGCTCTCCTCCACATGCCATCCCCTCACATCCCTATAAGTCGCTAAAAAGTGTAGTGGTTAGTGGTGTAGTGGTTAAGAGCATGGGACTGGGACTCAGACGATCTGGGTTCTAGTCCCCGCTCAGCCATGGAGCCAACTGGGTGACTTTGGGCCAGTCACAGACTCTCAGCCCAACCTACCTCACAGGGTTGTTGTTGTGGGGATAAGATGGAGGAGGAGAATGATGTAAGCTGCCTTGAGCCCTTTGCAGGAAGAAGGCAGGAGATAAATCGAAAAATAAATCGAAAATAAAAAAAATCCCCTTGGAGTCTCCTCCAGGCTGAAAAGACCCAGTTCCCTCAATCTCTCCTCATATGTCATCCCTCCCAGCCCAGCTACCATTCTTGGGACCCTGCACTGAACCGATTCTAACCTAGCTATGTCTCTTCTACAATGTGGAGCCCAGAACTTGATGCAGTACTCCTGTTGTGGGCACATCAGAGTTGTGTAAAGTGATATCAATACCTCCCTAGATCTGGAAGCCACATTTCTGGCTATACATCCAAGGGTGGCTCATGTTCAGCCTGCTGTTGACAAGTACCCCGCGATCCCTTTCACAAGTGCTGCTCTTCAGCCACTTTTCCCCCATCCTGTGCCTGTGACACCCGTTCTTGTGTCTCAGGTGCAAGACCTTGCACTTATCTGCACTGAATGCCACCCTGTTGTCCCCCACTCACTTCCACCTCCTGTCCAGATCCTGTCCACTGCCCCCACTTTGGTAACACATTCCATGGTTGAAATTTTCATGCACACAACAGGCAACTTGAATTAAATTATAAAATATTAATTCAGGGGGACATTTAGTCAATCAATTAGTTAGGAACTTAGGAAGCTGCATTACTAATGGTAAGGAATGCTGGGAGTTATAGCCCAAACTGTCAGTTTGGGGAAGGCTGGCCCACTGTAACTGAGCCTGTCAGAAATCCTAAGCACATGGAGTAAAAACAACTGCACACTGCATCCTTGTTTAGTCTGCAACCACTTCTCACACCTTCTTCTGTTCCTGTGTATTAGATTTCCAACTGATAGCTTCTTGGAGCTTCTTTTATGCACTGTAAAGCAGCACTTGCACTTCTGGAACTGTATCAGTGCCAACAGTGACAGCACTGCCTCTGTGCCTCCGTTCACACATTCACACTGGAATATGCAAGGAGAAGCAGCAGAGGCGATACCCATGTACCATGACTAACTTAAGGCACAATGAGAGAATAAATGCATGACATATATGCAGAGCACATGAACTGCAGCTAGCAAATGTCAACTGGCATATAACAGAGACAGGATTGGATATAGTTTCTGCCTTCTTCACTGAGTTACCTGACTGGAGGAGACTTGACTGTGGAGATCTGCCACAGTAACAGCAGGCGAGGACGTCACACCAGGTTTATTTGTCACCTCTTGCTTGCCAGCTCCCACTGGGATGTTCCTTTTGCTGCTTTGTTGCTGGGTTGCTATTGGTGCTGGATCAGATTTTGAGGCTGATGCCTCTGACTGAGCCTCAGTGAAGGTTACAGATCGCTTTTGATCCACTGTGGGATTACATCAGAAGCAACAGTTGATACATGGAACACACACATTCTTAGCAGTATCGTAACAGAGTATATCCAAAATCAGTTCTCAGTCATTATTTAAATCATAAAATAAAAACTATCCATAGCAATGGGCTACCACTGGAGACGGAAGGAAAGGAGCTGAAGTAAGGGCACAACTGAGGCATTAGAGAGAGACAAGGGTTAAAAAGTGAGAGCATGCAGAAGTCAAAGGGGAAAACCCTGTCAGGCAAAGCCATCTTGCTCAAGATAGCCTTCCTGGATAATGGGGTGGGATAAAAACCTAATAAATCAATTCTAGGAAGGGAAGTTCGATGAGGCACTTAACGTAAAAACAGACCATCCTGAATACCGTGTTTGTGTGTGTGTGTGAGAGAGAGAGAGACAGAGACAGAGAGAACTATAACTTTCTGCATTATATATATATAATGCAAAAAGAGTCTCAGTCTCAGTAATGTTTAAAAATTAGTGCCTCATGAAATCTTATTTGCTAATGACACAGATTTATGTTAAGTTGAAGATATGCATGGTATCATTGGTCAGTTGACTGATAAAGGAAATGCAAACCCAGCAACTATTTTTTAACAAAACACTAGCCTTAGGTAAATGCTTCCTCACCAGTTGGTTTTGTTTTTGGCTGTATGCTTCGACGTGTGGTAGAAAGTCGTGCACCATGACGGCTGCGAGGCTCAGTTTGTGTTTTCTGTCGTGATAAAAGAGGCCTTCTTAACTGAAAAACAAGCAATGAACCATTTTAATCAAGCAGTGATCTGGTTCTGAAATATCTCTTCTTTATATCCATTTGTGTATACTACAGCCCTCAGACTTTCCAATTTGACAAACCTTACTTTGTTTTCATTAACTGGATTATCTTTCTGATGTAATAAGGCACCTGAACAAAATGGTGCCTTCAATTTGAAGTTAACCACTCTAAAATACAGAGTTGACATTATGCTTAATCTGCTTTTTGGTTATTTAGCTGATTTAAAGAGTTCCACGTGCTCCCTGTTTGAAGCTTTATCACTGGTGATATATCATCATTATTAGCCTTATGTCCATTGTAGGAAAAACAATGGAAAGGCTCATAATATTGAGAGATCTAGTGATGCTAGATAGGGAAGGGAAGCTGGCAGCTACATAATACAGCTTCCGCAAAAACAGGTCCTGCCAGAAAAATCTTGTGGAATTCTACAACAAGGTTTCGAGATGGCTAGAAGGAGGGGATGTAGTGGATGTGGTTTACCTGGATTTCTGCAAGGTCTTTGACAAAATGCCCCATGATATCCTGCTTGAGAAACTGAGGAGTTTTGGGATACACCAAAGCACTGTCTGATGGATTAGGGCATGGTTGACTGACCGAAAGCAGAGAGTAACCATTAGTGAGGAATCATCGGGATGGCGACCAATGACAAGCGGGATCCCCCAGGGCTCTGTCCTGGGGCCGATCCTGTTAATCTTTTCATCAATAACATGGAGGAAGGGGTGAACAGTCTGCTGAACAAATTCGCAGACAATACTAAAACTGGGGCAGTGGCCACAACTGAGGAGCAGGTACTCCAGATCCATAAGGATCTGGACAGACTATGGAAGTGGGCAGGATACAACAGGATGGCATTCAATGTGGATAAATGCAAGGTCTTGCACTTGGGGCATAGGAATGGGTATCATAAGTACAGGTTAGGGGACAAATGGCTGGAGGGCAGCACTTGTGAAAGGGACCTTGGGGTGTTGGTTGACTGCAGGCTAAGCATGAGTCCGCAGTGTGATGCTGTGGTTAAGAGGGCGAACGCCACCCTTGGTTGCATAGCCAGAAGTGTGGCTTCTAGATCGAGAGGTATTACTACCACTCTGTATGATTCTGGTGTACCCACAACGGAGGTGGGAAGAGACCTGTTCTCCCCTGCAGAGGAAGGCAGGACACGCTCCAATGGAGCAAAGCTCAGGGAACCAAAGTTTCATTTAGATGCCAGGAAGTACTTCCTGTCAGGACCCCTAGGGTACGGAATGGGCTTCCACGGGAGGTGGTTGAGGCCACATCAGTGCGGGTGTTCAAAGATAGGCTGAACATGCACATGGTGGGCATGTCGTGAGCAGAGCCGGCTGGAGCCAGGGGTCAGACTAGATGTCCAGGAAGGCCCCTTCTGACTCACTCTGTTTCTATGTTAGTGTAATTGTAGAACTGGATGTTTCTTGACCTTGATACAGCACATATTCACTGTCAGAGGTTACAGAAGACAATCTGGCTAGAAAATTATAATCCTTTCTCAGTTTTGTTCTCTTTCAAGAAACTTGTTTAGATTATTTGGGAATATTTTCTGGTCTCTTAAATGTAATTACTTTGGATCACCTTTTGGGTTTACTGATATAATACGGATGGAAAACTGAAATTCTGACAGAATTTCTTGGTAATAATTTGAAATTTAGAGTTTGCTGAGGCAATATATCTCTTCTTGAATCTGATGATGCCAAGCATCAGGAGGTTGACTAGACTGACCTACCAGACTCTTCCCATAATCTGCTGGTGTTACAACAACAGGATTTTTGGTAATTATAAGAATTCTTTAGATAACAAAAGTAAATCCTCTGTTCCTTTACATGAAATTAGGGTGAAGACGAGAACAATAATCTAAGGCCACAATCCTCTGGCAATCATCATTATGACATGTATATTCTGCCTTTCTTGCTTTTGTAGGGTACTCAAGGTGGCTTCAAAGGTTCTCTAGTTTATCCTCATGACAACCACCCTTGAGGTAAGTTAGGCTGAGAATGAGTGACTGGCTCAAAGTCACTCAATGATCTTCATACCTAAAACCCAGATCTCCCAGTTCCCAGCCCAACACCTACCCAAACCCCTGCCACAAACTCGTATAATGCACAGCAAGAGAAGCAGCAAAGGCAATCACCACCTCCTCGTCTTCTAGCTCTGCATTGTCACTAGATGGACAGGGAAGTTTTCCATCTAGCTGGAGCATTGCAGAGGGGCAGGGAAGGATGCTGGAAAAGTGTCATATCTCCACTTTTCCAGTTTCCTCCACTCTCGCTGAAACACTCATTTCTTTCTGAGGATGCTCTTCCAACCTCAGAGAACAACTGGAGTGGTTGTTTCCTACTCCAGCTACAATAAGGAAGGGTAGCAGGGCCTGAACTTCCTATTTCCAGTTCTGAAGTCAGACTGCTGACTTTGATTTCAGATCTAGGAATACAAACTATCCTATGGCCACTCAGATGCTGTCCAGAGGCCATCGGATTGCACCTTTGATAAGAGCAAAAGTAGCTCAAACACACATTCACTTCCTAATAAAAAATAAAATAGAATTTGTGACAAAATTGATTTCATCTGCCTTCATCTTTCATGTAGCAGCTTCATTCTCCTAAAAGCAACTTTATGACAGCTTTGTGGCAGCAAGTAAGAGATCTCATCAATCTATAGAACTGGTTACAAGAATGTATGGGCTACTCTGTTCGTCCATGCTGAGATCTAGTTTCTTTTGACCGTTGCTTATGGGAAATTTTCATTATACAATTTATTGTTTTTGTTGCTTTTTATTTATATTTTTGGTAGATAATAAGTTGGTGTGGGTATCTGCTGCTGCATAATGTTCCTGCTACAAACTGAGAGAATTTATCTAAGAAAGGATGTGAAAACCAGGAGCAAGGCTAACTACCAAATGCTGTCCTTTAGAAGGTTTTTCTTTCTTTCTGGTTTCCCTGCAATCTACCTCCTAGCCTTCATTGCCTATTCATAATTCGGTACAGCATACAGATACAAATTGAAACCTGTATACCTTTTCTTTCGTTCATATGGTAATCCATTGATCTGGACCAGGCCCAAATAGGATGTATGTCTGTGTTCATTGTATTTTGGTAGCCAGGCAACTAGATGAAAACAATCTGTTCCCTTATAGACATGCCCCCTTCCTTAGCTCTCCTCCTTTCCCTGACCACTGCTTGCTTGGTGCTTTCCCAATTTTTGTGTATTCTTCCCCATTTTGAAAGGTTGAAATACTTCTGAGACTTACTGGTACAAATAGCTTTAAGCTAGAACACTTTAGATTTTTTCTTATGTTTAGTCCTGAATCTTTTGCCTTCCTCTCCACCTGCCACTAAAAGATAGCCTCTGAAAGGTTCTCCGAAATGGATTTTGGCCCTCAGGCTGAAAGACAGTCAGCACCCCAGCTCTATATAATCCCTATGTCAGCACTCTGAAAGACAGTCAGCACTCTATGGACAGACCCAGAAAGAAACCTGCACTCATTTCTGTGCTCAAGAAAATATGATAGACCAAAACTGTTCAAACTTTGATTGACAAGAAAAGTTACTCCAGCCTTATATTACATCAGACCAACGCTTACAATAAGTACTGACTACCTGTCATATCTTAGCAAATTTCACTAAACAAAATGTCATAATTTCTTTGTCATCAAAAACCATAAAATAGACGTACCTGCCTCAAACCTCTTTTTCTCCCTAATGGTTGCTGAAGAAGGAGGTTGTGGTGTCCAGGTTCACTCTGCACACTTGCTACCCTGTTAAGTATCAAGAGCATTGTCACTAGTATCAAAGCACATAAGCTAGAATGTTAGCTTCTTTGCAAATGTGGCTAAAAATTAATGGCACAGTCACTTCAAAGATTGCACCATCTTTGAAGGCTAAGGGACAGCCTGTTAGATTTGAGACTGAGACAGGAGGACTAATGGCATTCAGGACTAAGCCACATACTGGTAGTTACAGACTGTCAAAGCTAGGATCTCAGTTGTCAGCATCCAGTCATGCTTTCCATTCCATACAGGGCAGCTTTGTCACTTTTATGTCATAAAGGAACAAGACAGGACAATAATAAGAATTCATCAAACAGTTTTTTGTAGACATTAGGGAATCGAAACATACATTTCCCTTACACCTAGATTTTAGAGATACCTATACATTTGCATAATTCTAGATCAGTTCAAAACAAGGTGAATGATGAACACAGTTGACCAATTTTTAATTCACAGCATGGACACAAGACTTATGGAAAAAGTTACCACATTGAACACATGCTTGCAGCCTCAAGTATCTCTGTGGACACATCCTAGAAAATGTATGACTAATTTAAAAAAAAAGGATTAACAGAATTTTAAAGGAAACCAAATTATCTGAAGTAAATAAAAACACATTTTCACAATGAAACAGGCACTAAGGCTCTACTAAGGCACTCATTTCCGTATTTCAAGCATGTTAAAATCATTCTCCTCCATCTGTTTCCATTGTTTTATAGTACATTTATATTCACCATCAGGAAATGATTGCCAGTGTTCAAGTGGAAAGAACTGAAATAAGAAGACCATTACTTTCAGTGATAGTTGATACCTCAATGATATTAATTTATTAATAAAATTGCATATTTCTTAGTTCAGTTATTTGGCTTTAAAATAAATTGTGTTGGTGGCATGTATTAACTCAGAAAGTAGATCTGCATCTACTGGGAAATCTCTGAGAGATCTGCAGTCAGAATTTGTGACTCACAATAGATTAGCAATAGTGAAAAACAAAAGCCCTTCTACTTGCTAAATTAGTTCCCCCAAATTAAGGAATCTCTTAGGAATAAACTTGTAAGTGAAAAAATTTGTGTATGAGCTCCAGTTGTGGTACTTGGGCTGACCAACTAATCAGAGGCACCTTGTTCCTGAATTCTGTGTCCTCCTAAGCTAGATATTTTGTATTGAACTTTAGTTGGTGGATCTCTGGGTTCTAATGAAAAACAAAATAGGTTCCACAAAAGTAAACTCCTTTGATCCTGAGAAAGGATTTCCACCTTTTCCTGAATTTAGATAGATACACTTGGATTTTTCTTGTTCACTATAGTCTCAGGAAACTGAGCCTAATAACTTACAAAGTTGCTGATAACTTACATTATCAAAAGTTAAAACATAGGAGCAAAACAAACAATTTTGCTACTAAGTTTATTGTTGTTGTTATATGCCATCTCTGACTGTGGTGACCATATGACTCATTGCCCTCCAAAATGTTCTGTACTTCACAGCTTTGTAAACTCAAAGCTGTAGTTTCCTTAATGGAATCAACTTTCCCTAGCATTATTTCCCTTCCCTTTTTATGGTGTGACTGAAAAATAACAGTTTCCATTTCATTATGTGATCTAGGACCCACCTGTTCATCTTTCTGTCATTCCAGGTATTCACAAAACTCTCCTCCACCACAATGTTTCAAACATTAATTTTCTTCCTGTCAGTTTTCTTTACCATTCAGCTTTCAAATCCATACTTATTGATTAAAAGTAAAATAGTGTGGATATCTTGGCCTTGATCTCCAGTAAAACATGCTTGAACTTATGAAACTTGATGATCCTTTCTAGTTCCTTCACTGTTTCCCTTCATGTCTCAGTCTTCTCCTAATTTCCTGGCTTTAGTCTTCCTTTGAAATGATGATCGAGACAAGATATGTAAAATCTTTCACACCTGCTGGGGCACAAACATTTCTTGCAGAACCATCCATAGCTTCTTGTGATCTGCATAGCCAATGGTTTTGCCGTAGTCTATAAAACAGACGGATCTTCTGAAATGGTTCAGTGCACTATAGTAGCCAATGTATATTTGCAATATGATCTGTACTGCCTCTTTGTTTTGAATGACAGGCATATTTGTTGTTGCATCACCTTGAGCATCATTTTGTCTGCATGGAAAATTAGTGTCATTGTCCTATAGTTGCTGCACTTCTTAGTACAGTGGTATCTCGGCTCATGAACGCCTCAGTTCATGACCAAATCGGCTTGTGAACAAAAATTTCATAAAAATTTTGACTCAGGTCACGAACTTTGCATTGGGTGGTGACCGTGATCATGGCCATCTCCCCACCCCCCCCCCCCGAGTGGGGAGATGGCCATGATTGGGGTCATGTTCATGCAGGGAAGACAGGTGCAATTGCAGTTGTGCTCTGGGGGGTGAGGAGATGGCCATGATTGTGCTGTGTAGGGGGAGATGGCCGAGATCGTGCCCATCTTTCCTGCACAAACAAACCGCAATCTCGGCCATCTCCGCCCTCCAGCACGATCGCGCCCGTCTCCCCCCCCCCAAGCACGCCCACGATCACGCCTGTCTCTTCCCCCCAGGGCGCCCGTGATCATGCCCATCATCCCTGCACGTGCTGGGGGGGGGAGATGGCTGTGCTCGTGCTCGGGGTGGGGGGGGGGGAGATGGCCATGATCTTTGTTGTTCTTTGTCACTTTGCTTCAAATTTTTCTGATTAAAAAAATAGTTACAGAATGGATTAACCATTAATCTTATGGGGAAATTTGACTTGGCTCATGATCAATTAGGGTCACAACCAGAGTCCTGGAATGGATTAAGTTCGTGAGCCAAGGTACCATTGTATCTCCTTTTTGGGGATTGGAATGTAATTTGAACATTTCCAGTCTGTGGGCTATTATTTGCTTTCCATATTTATTAGCATATACATGTAATGTTTTGGACTGATTCAATTTCCAAAGGTTGGAATAATTCTATAGGTACTCCAGATAGTTTATTACTTGCAAGTGCATTCATCTCACTTTCTAATATTCCAGGTTCTTCCTCATAGGATTCTTCTATGAAGGAGTCTGTCATGCTTTCATCTCTTCTGGATATTTCTTCCATATATCCACATATTGTTTCTACCTTCCAGCTTCCTAATCTAAGTTTGAATTTCCCTTTGATTTCTTGGATTTTCTGGAAGAGGCCTCTTATTCTTCCTCCTTTATTGTTCTCTTTTTCTTTGCCCTGGTCATTATAATAGGTTTTTGTGTGTGTGTGTGTGTGTCTCTATGTGATAGTTGCTAAAAAGTTGCATTCAGGATTCTCAGCTTGTTTTTGTCATTGTTTGCTTTTGCTTCTTGCCTGTTCTTGGCAATTGTGAGTGCTTCGCCTATCATCCATCTAGGCTTTCTTTTTGCTAGAGGATTGTCTTTGCATTCTTCCCAAATAATCTCTCTAGTTTCAGTATAAGTGTTTCTAGCTTGCAGTCAGTTGAATTCAGTAATGCAAATCTGTTCTCAGGGATGTTACAGAAGTTGTATTTGGGCACTATGCTTCTATTAGTGATCTTTTTCAGCTTTACTCTAATTTTTGATATTAAAAGTTCATGGTCACTCCTGTAATATGCTCCTAGTATTGTTTTGGCAGCAAGAATATAGCCTCTCCATTTTCTACCTCCGTTTGTTTGTTTGTTTGTTTACCATCCATCAGCCAAAAACGGTTTCCTGGAGAGTTTACAGCACTGAAATGTATACCAACAATCAATAACATTTAAAATCACATAAATAATACCTCAGATAAAAACATTATATCCACAGTATCTCCACTACAAACCTAACAAACTCACAACAAACCCAGGAAATGCTAGCAACCGCAACCAGATCGTTCCAGAGGCATAGCAGCAATACCAAACAAAATATAAAAGCGTAAGATAAAATGCATCCATAAATATGGATAAAATTGTAACTATTAAAATATTGGGTAAATACCCAGTTAAACATTTAGCTCTGAAAGGAATAAAGAGTGAGCACCAGATCCACCTCTTTGGGGAGCTGGTTCTTTGTAATGGAGACAATTTCGTAGTCTGTTTGATCACTATATTGAGCAACAAGTGATACCCATGTCTATAGCCATCTAATTGGTTGCTTGTAGTATGTATTTGCAAAAAAAAAGATGGCTGGCTTCAGAGAATTCTAGATCATTGTGTTGCTTTGTATCATATCACAGGCCAAATTCTCCCACAACATTGGAACCTGCTTTGTTTCCTACTTTCGCATCCCAGTTTTTGGTGTGTTATCAACTTTATCTTACACACTTGATTTTTTTTTATTTGAAATCAAAGTTTTTGATCTCTTCAGCATCTGTTGTTGAAGCACAGACTTCAATGATGATTATGTGGAGAGATTCAATGTGGTGTGATGGTTAAGAGTGCAGGACTGGGGCTCAGGAGATCTGGGTTATAGTACCCATGTAGTGCTAACTGGGTGGCTTTGGGCAAGTCACAGAGTCTCAGCTCAACCTACCTCACAGGACTGCTGCTGTCAGGTTAAGATTGAGAGGAGGAGAATTATGTACGCTGCATTTACTTCCTTGCAAAGAAAAAAGGTGGACTAGAAATATAATAAATAAATGTTGCTACGTTTTCCAAGAATTCTGATCAATATGACTTAGCATAGGCATTGAAGAGCTATGATGCAATGTCCTGCCATGGTATTAGAAACACTCCATTTCTTCTGAGTTTGTTATTTCTGCAGTAAAACATTGTTTGTATGTCTGAAAATGTCCCATTCCAGACCACTTTAGTTAACTCACACCAAGCACTATGATGTTTAAGTTCCATTTCTTGATTTACTGTTTCTAGTTTGCCTTGATTCATATTTCTCATGCTCCATATTCCAGTTGCATGTGTTGCGTGGCACTGGACTTATTTCATTTCTGTGCATGTCTGCCACTAGACTTCCTTTAAGCTTTGATCTAGTTGTATCCTTAACAATAACAGTATTTGGTGTTCCCCAGTAGCCAGTTAAGTGTTTTCCAATGTGGAAATCTCATCTTCTGGTGCTATCTCTTCTTTCATTTTGGATAGTTTCATAATAGGCTTTTCAAGGTAAGAAATATTTAGAAGTTGTCTGTGAAAGATCTTTGGCCAGTGTCGCCTTCAGCTACCGCTGCTGTCCAGTAGCTGCCCTTCAGGAGTTTCTTTGCCCCCATCATCTTTAGAGAGATCCATTCTCTTCTGCTGATGTGACTGTTATTCCTGAAGAGGGTGGATGCATCTTAATCTGGTTTTTCCACTTTGACCATTCTGCCTTTGGGTGACCCTACTAGCAAACAAGCCTAGTGACACATGCATTGGTTACTTCCTGGTTGGATTTCTGTAACACTCTCTTCGTGGGGCTGCCCTTAAAGACAGTCCAGATACTTCAGACGGTGCAAAACAGAGAGCCAGGTTGCTGACGGAGACTGGGCGTTACTAACATATAACCCCAGTCCTCTACCAGCTTCACTGGCTTCCCATCGAAGTCTGGGCTCAATTCAAGGTGCTGGTTATTACCTATAAAGCCCTTAATGGCTTGGGACCTGGATATCTAAAGGAACGCCTTTTTCTGTATTTGCCCTCCTGCCCCCTGAGATCGGCAACAGAGGCCCTCCTCCGGGAACCCTCTTTAGGACATTAGGAGGCAAAGTACCCGGACGAGGGCTTTCTCTGCGGTGGCGCCCCACCTATGGAATGCGCTCCCCAGAGAGGTCTGCCTGGCGCCGAAAAACAAATAACTAAGACCTTTTTATTTCAACAATATTTTAATAACTTTTAACATCAGCTATATAGGTTTTAATCTGCAGCCAGGGTGAATCTGGATTTTATTTGTATTATGTTTTACTTTATTTTTCTTATTTATGTAAGCCGTCCTGAGGCTATGCGAAAGGACGGCATACAAATACTCTAGATAGATAGATAGATAGATAGATAGATAGATAGATAGTGAGAGAGCTTGGCCTCCTAGTAGCATTCCTCTCAACTTCTTAACACTTTCAAACTCCCTCACCATCTAAGGGTGGGAGTACATTTATATTAGAAGAAAAACAATGTTTAAAATGTAACTTCTTTGCTATTCTTTCCTTTTGTCTCTGTCTAATCCTTCCAAAAGTGGTAATTATTTGCAACATTTATTATGGCAAAAATTAGAAAGGGATAAATCTACTAGGTAGTACAGGTATTTTATGTTTTTCAGGATATATAAGCTGTTCAGTTTAAATTACATATAAATTTCATGCTTCTGAAATCCATCTTCCCAATTTTAATACAGTGTTGAAAATAAGGCTGCTGGAATTGGTAGTCATTCCCTACTTCACTCACCTTTCCTATGCCCCCCTCCTCTTTTTAGGATCCCAGGAAATTTGGAAGAACAGAAAACAGCATCATTTAAGGATACTGCAGCAATATGCAGTTGATCAGCATTCTTTTGTTACTCACTAGATGTCTAGGCCAGGTGAGATATTCTAACTCCCCTTCCCTTTGCCTTAAGTCAGATGACCTTTCCATCACTCCTGATAATTAATGCTAAGAAAAATCTCAGCTAAATGTGAAGAGCCTTTTACACAGCATGCTCAATTCATTAAATGTAAAAAGTGGCAAGGGAAATATGCAACAGAAGATGCAGGTAGATAAACATTGACATTTAAGCAACACTTCTGTGGACTTTAAAAGTTCTGTAACCTTTTAGTAGCAGTAAACTAAAAGTTATCTCCAATACTACTGCAAATAATACTGTGACTAAGATACAGAACTGTAATATTGCAGATACTATGGGGGAAAGCAGATTAATGTACAAGGATTACTATGGCAACAACTTGTTCTTTGGACTCATCTGCTACAAATAAAATGTAAAGTCTTGGAATTCACTATGGAATGAACTGCTGGCTAAAGCTAAAATGTTCCTGACAGATGATTATTGTTTCCACACAAAACACTCCAAGACAGGAGGCTCAATAGTTTCTTTTGTCACATTGCACTATTCTTAAAGGTTTTCTGGTATTTTCCCCAAATTTTTCTTACACTTTAAAGGTATTGCTTTTGTCTTAGCCAATAATAAGCAACATGGGAAAACAGTTGCTTCCATTTATTTAAAGGCAACTTTTAAGACTGGTGTCCCAAACACACTGCCCAAGGGACTGCCAAAGGTGCTCAAAAAGCTTTCTACACCCCTGTCCCCTTCAAACAGATACATTAACTAAAAACCTTGGGAAATGTCAGGATAGTCTTCCTTCTTTCCCTTCTAGCCTCTGGTTTCACTCCTCTCTCCTCTACCTGTTTGCTTTGCCATGTCCCCCTCACAGCATCTAGCTTCACAATTTCTCTCCCTCCCTTCTTTAGATCACTTTTGACTAATCAGGCCCTCCTTGCAACCATTAGATAACTAGACACAACTTTTGTGGGTCCCATTTTGTTCTGGTTTACACAGCAGTTTCTAAAATTCCCAGAGTGCCTACAGTTCAAAAAGGTTGGGGACTCTTCTTTAAAGTACTGAAGACTGTTATCACAGTCTTCCCACCTGGGCTTTTGTTTAGTACCATTTAGTAAAAAACAAAAAACAAAAACCCCTCATTGCAGTTACAAATCTTCCAGCACTATTTACTTCTTTCCCCTGAGTTTGTGGTCCAGTGCTACAAATCACGGTTGCAGTAACAAATATTTAGAAAGTGATCCAGGAATTAACATTGCACAATCACAGAAGTTATTACAAATTACATTATGAGCTGACCCAGAATGCCATGTCATCATGAACTGTCAATGCTAGTCTGGCAAGTCACCATTCCCATAGGTATTACAGGTGCCAAGCCTCTTTCAAAATGGTATTACACAAAGCAGAGCAACTAACTGGGATGGGAGGGGCTATGAATGAGACTGGATTGGAGCTGGGGTACTCTTTCAGCTTAAAGTTACCTAAACAGCCAGGCAGGATTACATAGATACAATCTCTTTTCATTTAATAGGGGTGAATGCATTTTATACTGTTTTCATGTTTCTGATTTCATTTACATTAAAGGAAACTGGATTATCAATTCATCATCTCAGCAGCTGTACTTGTTTGTTGGAATGAATCAAAGATGTGATCAGCAAAAACATCGTAATTGTATTCTGCATAAACCAGCTTTATCCTCTGCTGTTGAAACTGTTTTATAGTTTTCTGTTATCTGTTTTCTATTATCAGTATAGATCAGGGTTCTGGCTCTTCAAGGCTCCCCAAATGGCCTTCCCCTGGATCTACCCCTTTCTTCTGAGCAAACATTTGGTGGTTTCTGAATTTTTGTGTGCTCTCCTACCCCCATTCTCACAGCTAAAGTGTCAAGCTAAAAAATGCTGGTATGTATGGCTTCACCCCTTTTGCCTTCACACCCATCACTGCCTGGAAAGCCATCCCCAAGAGCTTCTTTGAAATTTAATTTAGTCTGAAAGAGGCTTGACACCAAGCCAATGCAGCAACTGTTAAGCTCTCTAGAATATAGTGGACAGTCTATGGCATAGATCCGAAAGGAACAGAAGATCACTGTGTCACTGCTACAGAAAAGCAGGTAGGTCTGTGGGAATTTCCATTTCAGGCACCCAGGCATGAAAACTGGCTTGCCTCTTCTGTGCTATGCTGCACTGCAGCCTGCACCCAGTTCAATGCTAGAAGGAAAAGCACCTCAAAGTGTTTGCATTACTCTAGTGCACACTAGAGCAATGCTTATTTATTTATTTATTTATTTATTTATTTATTTATTTATTTATTTATTTATTAAAACATTTTTATCCCATATCCTGTAGCACACCTTCTAAAAAATGTCAGCAACTCCTACTCTACAGTAGCAAGCTGCAAAGAACAGTGCACAGGTATAACAATCTATACCAGGGAAAGGATCAATGAATACTCCTCTGTCCAGCACACTGGGAAACCATTCACAGAGTTATTCTGACTTCTGACTTCTGATGGTTCCTTGAGGGAGGTCTGCCTTCTTTATCTAACCCCTGAGCTGCCTACAGTGCCACTGGTAAAGGGAATGGGAAGGAGTAAAGTGAGAAGGAATGTATCCCTTTCTCTTTGACTCTTGATTTACCACTGTAATTTGTAGACCACACACTATAAAGAAGAAAATGCATGGAAATATAACAGCATATACATATGATAGCACTGTTCCCACACCAACATGGAACTCTCCTGGAGGTTTACTGACACTAGAGGGTGGGGCATCAGGGAAGCAGCTCTCCAATGTCCTGGGATGTATTGAATGAGTTGAGAGTCCCAATATTTATCATTTTGTAGTCATCACTGGACCATTTTTACTTGCATATTCTTCCCTAGCTTCAAACACTATAGAAACACATGTAATTATATAACCTGTTCTCATTTATTAGAGAGAAACCAAAGGCGCAGTAACTCACCCTGGAAAATGCTTCACAGCAGCAACTCTCCCTGGGGTATGACAGACACTGGTTACTAAATGGAGACCTGGAGACCCAGTGTGGTGTAGCAGTTAAGTGCAGAACTGGGACTTAGGCAACCTGAGTTCTTGTTCCTACTCAGCCATGGAGCCAACTAGGTGATTTTGGCCAGTCACAGCCTCTCAGCCCAACCTACCACACTGGGTTGTTGTTGTGGGGATAAGACTGAGAGGAGGAGAATTATGCAAGCCTTGAAGTAAGTATTATGTAAGTTCCTTGAAAAGGAAAAGGCAGGGTATAAATGAATAAATAAATACTTGCTTGGCTATGATCACTTGGACTTTAGCAAGCTAGACACTGGTTTTGGGGTAGGGGGTTGTCCTCTGTTAGTGGTTTCATTACTGCTCTTTTAATTTTTCAGTTTTTATACATTGTTCTTACACTGAAACAGAGTGAGTCAGAAGGGGCCTCCTGGGCCATCTAGTCTGACCCCTGGATCCAGCCAGCTCCACTCATGACATGCCTACCATATGCATGTCCAGCCTATCCTTAAACACCCTCACCAAGGGGGCTTCAGTCACCTCCCATGGAAGCCCATTGCAACTTAGGTTTCTGTATCAGTCAGCTTAGACAATTTATGTTTTTAAAAGCCAAGGTGGGGTATTAATATTTCAGTAAACAAGAAACAAATCATGGGGTTTCATCTGTATCATGAAGATGATAATATTGGCAAAATTTTTAAAACAATTCTATGGACGCAGGTGGCACAGTGGGTTAAATCGGTGAGCCACTGGGCTTGTAGAATGACAGGTCAGCAGTTCGAATCCACATGACAGGGTGAGCTCTCATTGCTCTGTCCCAGCTCCTGCCAACCTTGCAGTTTGAAAGCATGCAAATGCGAGTAGGTAAATAGGTACCACTTCAGGGCAAGAATAGCAGTGTTCTGTGTGCTTCGGTGTTTGGTCATGCCAGCCGCATGACCACCAAAACTCTGCAGACAAATGCTGGCTCCCTTGGCTAAGAAACAGAGATGAGCATCATCCCATAGAGTTGGACATGACTGGTAAACCTTTACCTTTTACCTATGGACATAACTTTTGTTAAAGTACAATCTTATACATGTCTACTCAAGTAAGACACATTAAATTCAAAATTCCAGTCTTAAACTTATGTTTGGGCAAGCACAGTTTTGCCTCCTATTTAAAACCGTGTTCTCTCCCAAAGGAAGTGCCATTTCTATCCCACCAGCCTTTTCATATCTCTACCAATCAGGGACTGAGCCATCTGCCAGGTCACAAAATGAGAACACAAACGACTTAATGAATCATGGGAATGATCAATATGGTACATTCAGTGACACATAATTTCCTGTTCTGAAGATCTAAAACAAAATAAAATGAAGAAGTAATTCACAGTAATCCCTCTCAACATTTCCTCATCTTTAGATAATCATGATAAAGGAAGCAGTAGTCTTACCATATTTGAGATGTAAGTGCTATGCTTTCCTGCAATAAAGTAAGGGCTTTGGGGATAATATAAGTCTTCCCAGTTACTGAGGGTCAGTTGAGAGGTATCAACACAAGAGAACAGTAAGAATGGTTAAAATGACTGAGCTGTGTGTTAAAGGTGCAGACCTCCCTTTTATATATTAAAATTACTATACTGTAATAGCATAGCAATGTTCCTGAAAATGTACAAATTCTCCTGTTCTCTAAGATACCAAAGGTTAACACCATGCCTGCCTGCCCCTCTCTCTCTCTCTCTCTCTCTCTCTCTCTCTCTCTCTCTCTCTCTCTCTTTCTTTCTTTCTTTCTTTCTTTCTTTCTTGAAAGGAATTGTTTTCTTTAAAAAAGTATATACCCTGAAAATAGACTTTCATGATAAAAAGCACTACTAGGCTACTTTCTTTAGGGGGACTGAGATTATTCTATTTAAGCACTGATAACTCAGACAATCTCCGTAGTTAATATATTGTAACAGAACTAACATTATTTAAAAATGACATTCCCCCAATTATGATACTCTATTATTAATAAAAATAAAGATTTCAGATTTTAAAGCTTCAAGTCTATACCTCAAATAGTAATTTAATAATGTGTGATATATGATGCTCCTAAAGTTTAAAAAAAAAAACCTGTGACAGGAAGGAGAAGAGAAATCCCAGAACAGACATCTAAGGGTTTGGTTTGCAAAGTTTAATTCCACATTGAACTTTTTTTTTTTTTTTTTTTTTTGGCCAATACAGGCTGCTGCAGCCACAACTCACAACAGGGTTGCTACACCTTTGACTTGCAAGACTGATCATCCATGAAATACAAGAAACAGGGATGGAGGAAGAAATAATCAAGGGTGAAGAAGAAAGAGACAGTGAATATAGGGAGCAGTTTGTTCCCAGCACAGACACTGACATACAGGTAGGGTAAACACTGTACCTAGAGAGGCTGCCTTCAGCGGCCAGGCCTTGGGAGTCATCGAGGACATTAGGTTCACTGCAGGAGGGGCAGGGAGGTGAAGCATTTAGGGAAGAAAATATGTTTAAAGCATGCAATTGTCCCTGTGTTCAAAAAGACACAGATGTCTGTTTCTTTTCAGATGTCTGTTTCTTTTAAGACAGTTAAAAAAAACCCATGCATCCAGTTTTTACTGAATTCCTCAATGAATATCATAGTTCAAAACAGCATTCCCTTCAACAGGAATGAGTAGAGATGCCCAGTGCTTTTCACATACTTTGAGCTCAGCCCTTTTAAACCTTACTTTACCTACCAGTTTTATTTCATTCAAGAATTACTATTTTCCCTACAAGTAACCAAAGAGCTTCCCACAGCTGTCTAAAGCACAACATGCCTCTGCATGTGAGGATCTGGGAATGGGGCACTATTCTAACACTGGAAGTTGAAAAGGACTATCTCCAGCCTCAGTCCCTGCCCAACCCAGCCATGCACAGTGAAGCATAATTAAAACAGCATTAGTGGCAGAAGCACTCTGAGATCCTTTTTCCTCCACTCGGTATGATGATGGGTCAGTCACCCATACAAATCCAACCTGGATTAGGAACAGTCCTCTTCCAGGGGGACTTCAGCATATCCAGTTCTCCAAACAAGGCTTCATTGCTGCCAGATTGTCCTTGTGCCCAAGTGTCCCAGGGCTGTCTTAACCAACAGGGAGTGTGGCCTGCAATTCCAAGCCATGACTTGTCGGGAAAGTCCTCCTTGGGACTCTGACCTCATCAGTGGGGGTGGGGAAACCTGCCCTTTTTCATTTCATATGACACTAGCATGTCAGAAATAGCCTAGCCAGCATGCTATACCTCTTTCACAAATTAAGCAACCATTTTTAAAAATTCATTAATCCACCAAATGGTTACAAGCTTGCAATTCTACTGCAATACATGTCACAGGTTACCAAGCAAATGTTATCATACTTTACAAGCACAAGTTAAGGCAAAATATTACTGGAAATATTAAAATTAGCATAATAACTGGATTTAATTTAGGCAAGTTTTTGAGGATATCTCTGTTGATTTTTCATGGTTTCTCTCTTTTATCATTATACTCATCAGTCAAGGATTGTTTCTGATGGCTGAACCAGAGAAAATGCAGGATATCTGTGCTTTTCTAAATGATATAATTTTCCCAATTAAAATAATCCTCTTCCCATGAAAAAAGCATATAAATTCTGTGTGTGTGTGGGTGTGAGTGAGAAGTGGTCCCCAAAGATAGGTATGTATTTCACATCATGAACTCAGCATGGTTGTATTAAGCTTCCATCTCATTTTGTCTCACCCTGCCTTGGTTTTTCACCCTGCATAGATATGTAAGAAAAGTTTGCCTAAGCATTGTGAAAACTAGATTAGACTTGCAGCAGGGGAGTACTTGAGGATCAGTGACACTGATTTTCCAATATTTGCCAAGTGATAATGAAATTTAAACATTGAGAAGTAAAGCATTTTTTAAAACCCAGAAGGTTAGGTTGTGGTCTAGTAGTAGATTTAAAATTGTACAGCCTTCATGCTTGCTCATGGTCTCTCTCTCTCGCACGCGCACATATACACCATGCCCATAGCTAAGTTTCCTTACTGTTAGGTATAGGACAGTTTGTGCTTACACATTCCTGCTGTCCAAAGCAGACTAGTAATTTTCAGGGAGAAATCTCATTTCACATTTTAAAGACATCTATATTTTCTCAAGTGCTACAGTGTTTAAAGATCTGTACAAATGTAGTACAAAAATAATTAACTCAAAATGCAGAGCAACTCAACTGTGAGACTACAGGTGTAGCTCAGCCATTCACAGATCCCTTATCCAAGCTAGTTGTGTATACACTTTTAATGTTGTCTTTACCAGTATCTTCAGTCTCAGATGGGATTCAGCAGAATGTTTTTGAATCTTTAGAATGTGCTATGGAAAGTGATATTAACAAGAACAACTATATCCAAATTGCCCTCTTGCTCACTTATGAGAGATACCGAAGAATACAGGAAAGGAAGTTTTTAATATGTAAGATTACTACAGTTACCATCACTGCAGAGATTAAATTATACCTTTGTAATTTCTGTTCTTGTGAGAAATGTCAGGAAATATGAAATAACTAATTTTGTTACCTTTGGCTGGGTAACATGCCAACCTCAGGCTGAGGTGCAGACATGCTGGAGAGATGGCTGGAGAATCGCCTCCTCCCAATGGCACCCATAAGGTACGCTTCCTGTTCACTTACCACACTGGGCATGCTCACTGAATCATCTGAAAGAAATTCAGAGCAGAGGACAACCTCATTCATATATTTAAACATTTCAAGTAAAGATAAGTCCCTTTCTTTATGCTCCTTTGTCTAAAATCATTTTGGCTCATAGTTTCATGGCTGCCCAAAACATGGTCAAACCTGTTTCATTAATGACATGGTTTCAAAAAATAAGCACCATAACCTTCAATTTGTGCTGAATTAGTTTGCTCCTGCTATTGATCATGTAAAAGTAAAATTAAAAAAAAAAACACAGTAATGTTTATAGGCTTAATTCTTACATTAGTAGTGGAGTTACAGCAGCTGTAACAACTTCACATAATTGGAAAAATGCTACAGTCACAGTAAAGTTATATACATATCAGAAAAGATGAAACCCATGATAAAAATTATTAAAATATTTTTGAACTATCTCAAACATTAAACGCATGCAAATAAAACATACAATGACAATCTACAATAATACAAGCATAATAGGATTTTGTTGAAGAATCTATGATAGTTTGATTACCTTTTCTGCCTGTATAATTTAAGTGGCTCTAAGTTTGACAGTCAATGAACCAAATGAAATATTTAAACACATGTCTGCTTTAGTGGCATACAAAGCAGAGGGCTGAGGTCCAATCTGATGAACAAAGGGGATATGTAGCTGAGCAAGACAACAGAACCCTCCCCAGTCCAGTGCCTTATTGCCCTGCAGCCTCCCCACCCCACCCCCAAGTGATGCCCTTGTAGCCAGGCTCATTTCCCGTATTCAAGCTCATTGGTGGAAAAAGTAACATCAAAAGCAGACTGCAGAGAAGGAAGGGAAGGCAGATTGCAGGGAAGGCTACAGCAGAGGGAGTAATGAGAAGCAAGATCAATCCATCAGCTTTGCTGAAAGAGGAAGCTCTTTGGGCTCCTCTCACTCATCAATGCTACCTGAAAGCAGCTATTGCCTTAGGCCTCAATAGAAGGCTGCAATCGGAGGAAAGATGGGAAACTGGACTACTTAGTTAACTCTGCTGAGATACCAGCTCCAGTCAATTCCTCTGTGTCAGGATTTGAAGCCTGGCCACTGCTCCCCTGGTGGCAAACAGCACAATTCACCGTGCAAATGCCTGTAGAACCAGGGGCACTCCTGTAGGAACTTGCAGGAATCAGAGCCTGACAATCATGTAGTAAAACCAGAAGCCCTAGAAGGTTCTATCAAAGCCTTCCCTGTGCTACTCAACTTTGCCACAGCAATGTGAGCATTCGTGCTTGACTATGTTATGCTCTGGTCCCGCTTCCAGTCTTGACTTCAGTCTGACTCCACCTATATATTCCTTGTCCTCCCTGACTTTGCCTTGTTCCTGACCCTGCGCTACCTTGCATGATGTTTCTGCACTGTGCGACATGTTTCTGCGCTCCTCTTTGACCTTTTTTCTGGACCTGTTGTGTTTGCTTGGTTCTGTCCCTGCTTGTCTCATTGGTAGTGATTTCAACCTGTACTTGCACTTGCCTTTGCCTCTGCCCGTCTAATATCTTGCAACCTCCATCCCTTTCCAACATGCTGGTCCCAGTGTTCCAGCATTAGCCACTGAATATCCACACCAGGGTACCAACATTCCTCCTTCTGAACCATTCCCATTTTAGCTAGTCACCATTAAAACCCCTGTGCAAGTTTTAAAACTGATGCATGATTTCCCTTTTGGCTCTTGCCTCTTGGCAGAGCAGCAGAGGCACAGGCTGGGAGAGAGGGCTGAGTGGCCAGGGGACCGGCAAAGGCAAGGCAGGAGCTGGGCAGAGGTGCAGAGGGCCAGGAGCAGCGGAGAGGGAGGGGGCGGGGCCAGAGAGGCTAGAGGGGCCAGGAGGGAGCAGAGGGGCGGGGCCACCGGCCTGAGGGGCTGATAATGCATAGTCCCTTGTCTGCATCCCTTAGCTGCAGCCCAGGCAGCCTGGGGATTCCCCTCCTTGGGGGGCCGAGGGTTTTGTTTTTCTTTTATTGCTTTGTTTTTGTTAGTTTGTTTTGGTTTGGTTTTTTGGTGCTGTGCTGTGCTGTGCTTTGCTTTCCTTTGTTTTTTCTCCAATTAAAATTTATGCTTGTGTGTGTGGGTTTTTGTCTGGGAGAACTGGGCGAGTGAGGGGTACTGCAGGACAGACAAGGCGGGGGACCAAGGTAAGGTCTCAAAGGAATCCAAATGGCAGACCAGGAGATGACCTTGGCAGGAGTCACGGGTGTTGCTCTCCACTGCGACAGCCGCGGCATGTTCGCCCTTCTCCCCCAGGAGAGGCAGGGTTACACTTGCCCTCGGTGCAAGATGGGGAGGAGGTGAGGTGCCTGAGAGCTGAGAGAGCTCTCCAGGCCCCCCAGGAGCAACCCTCCTCTGGACAGAGGATTGAGGGAGACGCCACGGGAGGAGCAGCCAGGGAGACATGGAGGCATGTCACCCACAGGAGGAGGAGGCCAGCACGGCCTCCTCCTTCTCCTGGCACCAATCTGGAGCTGGGAAACAGGTTCTCTCTGCTTGGGGAGGCTGAGGCTGATGAGGCCTTGGGGGATCAGCAGGAAAGGGCAGGAGAGGCGAGGGCCAGGGCACGACCGCCCACCACCACCGGGAAGACATGGTGGCAGGTGATTGTTGTTTGGGACTCCCTGCTGAGGGACACTGAGGCGGTGGTGTGCCACCCCAACCTGGAGACGAGGGAGATTTGCTGCCTGCCAGGCCCATGCATCCAGCATGTGAAGGATAGAGTGGAGCATCTTGTTCGCTCCAGAGGTCACCAGCCAGTTCTGGTGATCCATGTGGGCACAAACAACACAGCCAGGCAGGTTGTGGATGGGATCACCAGGGACTTCGAGGCCTTGGGGAAGAAAGTCAGGGAGCTAAAGGCCCAAGTGGCCTTCTCGTCGATCTTACCGGTTCGGGGATTTGGGCCAGGCAGGGACAGGAGGGTCTCCGAGGTGAACAACTGGCTTAAGATGTGTTGCCAGAAGGAACACTTCAGGTTCCTTGACCATGGCACCCGGTTTCTTGCCAATGGGCTTCTGGCAAGGGACGGGTTGCACCTCACAAGGATGGGGAAAAGGTCCTTTGGAGATGCTCTAGTGAGCTTCATACAGAAGACTTTAAACTGAGCTGGGAGGGGAGGAGGTTCAGGCCCCCCAGAAACATGTCTGCACTGGACAAGTGTGAGGAGAGGATCGGGGGTCTGGGAGCAGGGTTTTTGAAGTATTGTAGGGACTGACAGGACTCCTACAGAAAGGGGTCAGGTACCAAGGAGGATGGGAGGAAGGAGGAGGCTGGGGACTCCAAGGAAAGGAGGCGGTGGGAAGGAGTTGAGGTGCATGTACACTAATGCTAGGAGCATGGGTAATAAGCAGGAAGAGCTTGAAGCTCTCCTGGGAATAGGGGGGTATGACCTGGTGGGAATCACAGAAACTTGGTGGGATGAAAGGCAAGATTGGAATGTGAACATAGAGGGGTATCATCTTTTTAGAAAGGACAGGAAGGGAAAGAGGGGTGGGGGCGTGGCTTTATACATCAGGGAAGGGATAGGATGCAGTGAGATAGAATGCAGCACAGATAGGGATTCGGCAGAGGCAGTCTGGGTGAAACTTAGGGGTTTTGACAGGGAAAGAGACCTGACAGTGGGGGTATGTTATCACCCTCCAGGTCAACTTGAGACCCTGGATGATGTCCTGACAGGCCAGATTCTAAGGATATTTCAGGGGAGAGACACAGTAATTATGGGAGATTTCAATCTCCCGGATATTAGTTGGGAGACTCACTCAGCGGTGACAGCCAGGTCACGTCGCTTCCTGAAAGCTATAGAGGGAAGGTTTTTCACACAGAGGGTCCAAGAGGCAACGGGGGGAAACATCCTTGACTTGTTCTTGACCAATAGAGAGGAGCTGATAGATGAAGTACAGATTAGGGGAGCTCTGGATGCAAGTGATCACTCCATCCTTTGCTTTGAGATCAGGGAACTGGGGACATACAGCAGGTCAAGCACTAGAAGCTGGGACTTCAAGAGGGCCAACTGAAGGCCAGGCTGGGGAAAGTCTCCTGGGATAGGTTACTGGAAGGTAAGCGAGTTGAGGAGGGGTGGATAGCACTCAAAAGGGAGGTTTGGAGGCGCAAGCCTTGACGATACCTCTAGTTAGTAAGGCAGGGAGGGGAAGGAGAGCACCACCATGGATGCAAAAGGAGGTAGTTAGAGGGATTAGACGAAAGAGGAACCTCCATAGGAAATGGGTACTGGGGCAAATAGACAAAAGGGTATACCAGGAGGAGGAGGCCCGTTGCAGAAGGATTCTTCACAAGGCTAAGGCTGATTACGAGCTGAGACTTGCCAAGAATATCAAGAGCAACAAAAAGGGCTTCTTTCAGCATGTAAATAGGAAGAGGAAGGGGAGACAAGTGGTGGGACCACTAAATAAGGAGGAAGGAGATCCAATGACTGATATGAGGGAACAGGCACAGATGCTAAATGACTATTTTGCCTCTGTGTTCTCCCCAAAGCAGGACAGGGGAGATCTGCATAGGAGATTAGATGAGGCCGGGGACTTAGGGACACAGATTAGAGTAAACCCCTTCGAAGTCGAGGGGCTCCTCAGGGCATTGGACGTTACAGAGGTGCCAGGCCCTGACGGGTTACACCCGAGAGTACTTAAAGAGTTGGCAGGGGTTCTCTCATGCCCGCTGGCCTCCATTTTTGAGGCCTCGTGGAGAATGGGTGAAGTTCTAGAGGACTGGAGGGTGGCATCAGTGGTCCCAATTTTCAAGAAGGGTAGTAGAAGGGACATGGGGTATTACAGATCAGTTAGCCTTACGTCCATTGTAGGAAAAACAATGGAAAGGCTCATAATAAAGAGAGATCTAGTGATGCTAGCTAGGGAAGGGAGGCTGACAGCCATACAACACGGCTTCTGCAAAAACAGGTCCTGCCAGACAAACCTTGTAGAATTCTACAACAAGGTTTCGAGATGGCTAGAAGGAGGGGATGCAGTGGATGTGGTATACCTGGATTTCAGCACGGCCTTTTCTAAAGTGCCCCATGATATCCTGGTTGAGAAACTAAGGAGCTTTGGGATACATCAAAGCACTGTCTGATAGATTAGGGCATGGTTGACTGACTGAAAACAGAGAGTAACCATTAGTGGGGAATCATTGAGATGGTGGCCAGTGACAAGCGGGGTCCCCTAGGGCTCTGTCCTGGGGCCAATCCTGTTTAATCTCTTCATCAATGACATGGAAGAAGGGGTGAACAGTCTCCTGATCAAATTTGCAGACGATACTAAAACTGGAGCAGTGGCCACAACTGAGGAGGAGGTACTCCAGATCCAAAAAGATCTGGACAGACTATGGAAGTGGGCAGGAGACAACAGGATGGCGTTCAATGTGGATAAGTGCAAGGTCTTGCTCTTGGGGCATAGGAATGGGTGTCATAAGTACAGGTTAGGGGACAAGTGGCTGGAGAGCAGCACTTGTGAAAGGGACCTCAGGGTGCTGGTTGACTGAAGGCTAAACATGAGTCAGTAGTGTGATGCAGTGATCAAGAGGGCGAATGTCACCCTTGGTTGCATTCTAGATTGAGAGAGCTATTACTACCGCTCTATATGATTCTGGTGTGCCCGCAATTGTGCTCAGTTTTGGGCCCCTCATTACAGGAAGGATATAGCCAGGTTAGAGTCAGTGCAGCGTAGGGCCACAAGGTTGGTGGCCAGTTTGCAGGGGATGCCATATGAGGCAAGACTGAGGGAGCTGGTTCTCTCCAGCCTGGAGAAGAGGAGACTAAGAGGGGATCTGTTGGCGACATACAGGTATGTGAGGGGATGTCACATGGAGGTGGGTAGAGACCTCTTCTCCCCTGCAGAGGAAGGCAGGACGTGCTCCAACGGAGCAAAGCTCAGGGAGCCAAGGTTCCATTTGGATGCCAGGAAGCACTTCGTGACAGTTAGGACCCTGAGGTGTGGAATGGGCTTCCACCAGAAGTTGTTGAGGCCCCATCGGTGAGGGTGTTCAAAGGTAGGCTGGACATGCCCATGGTGGGCATGTTGTGAGTGGAGCTGGCTGGAGTTGGGGGTCAGACTAGATGGCCCGGGAGGTCCCTTCTTACTCTGTTTCTATGTTTCTATGTTTCATCTTCCTACATCATCCCCTTTTGTGCTGTATTAACTAGATTTTAAACCTGTGGACAAGGACTGTCTTGTCCTTCCTGATTTTATGTAAGCTGTTCTAGGAGCCTTCATGGCTTTAGAATACTTCAAATATATAAATACATGTTAAATCAAAAGATAAGTAGGCCATAGGCAGGTGGCTACTCTGCCCATCTTCCTAGTACATTGCTTGCTCTTAAACTTGCATGCCCCCATCATTTCTACTCCCTGCCTTTTGCATGATTGAGACATATCTGAATTTAACCAGATAGATTGGCGACAATCAGACCTATGGTAATTAGCACATACTTTCTTCATCTTCTTCATCTGTCCGACTTAAAGTATCCTGGGAAGCCTGTTGGGAAGGCTCACTGTCCTGTTCCCAGACAGTTCCTGTGCCAGTGTTGGAGCGTGACATGGTCGCAAGGCTCAAGCGATAGGCAGAGGTGGAAGTGCCCACAGTGCTGATAGAAGTCTTTCCTTGGTAGGCTGAAGACAAAAGCAAAGATGACTTATCAAGAAACAATTGCTCTGTTTCGACCACAACCTTTAGAAAGAGCAAAAGGAGGAAAGGGACCATGGTTCATTGGTGGGTCACATTCTCTTTATACAGAAGATCTCAGACTGGATACATGGCAGCTTTTCTAGCTTGTACTGGAAAAACTTCTGCGTGTAGACCTGGAGAGCCAGTACTACCCCACCTCAGCAACATAGAGCTGGATGGACGAATGGCTGCACTAAGCATAGGCTGTTTCCAACATTTGTATGACTATACTGTTTCAAAGCATTATTATAAATTGAATCAGTAAGCACGTAAAGGGACACACCCTGCTGAAAAACAATCAGCACGGCTTCCTAACTTACTGGACTTCTTTGAGAGTGTCAATAAACACATAGGAGCAATTCAATAGACATTTTTTACTTGGATGTCCAAAAGGCTTCTGACAAAGTTCTTCACCAAAGGCAAACTGTACAGTCATGGAATTAAAGCTGGGGTCCTCTTATGGACTACTACCTGTCTTCTGTTCTTTAAAAGACAGCAAGTGTAAATAAATGGCAATTTCTCCAATCACCATTGGAAACCTGCAGGGTTCTGCATCGGGACCAATACTTTTCAACCTGTTCATAAATGATCTGGAATTAGGAGTATGTAGCAAAGTGGGCAACTTTGCTGATGACACTATTAGTGGGGTTAAAAAAGGGATTCTGAGGAGCTCCAAAGGGATCTCTCCAAGCTGGGAGAATGGGCATCAAAATGGCAAAGCAGTTCAATGTAAGCAAGTGTAAAGTGTAAATGTAGGGGCAAAAAAATCCCAACTTTAAAAGTATACACTGATCTGAGCAAGAAAGGGTTCTTGCAGTAGTAATGACAAGCTCAATCAAAATGTTGGTCTAATGTGCAGGTGCTGTAAGAAAGGCAAACTCCATGGTAGGCATAATTAGGAATGGGATAGAAAATAGAACTGTCAGTATCTCACCCCCACCCTCCCCACCACCTTCTACAAATCTTTGGTATGACCACACTTAGAATATTGTGTTCCATTCTGGTTGCTTTACCTGCATAAGGACATTATTCAGTTGGAAAAGAGAAAGGCAACAAAAAAGATCAGGCCTCAACTTCCCTGTGAGGAGCAGATATAGCAGGAGCTATATAGCAGGAGCTTGCTATATGAAGAAGTATTTCCTTTGCCAGGGGTGGCATGCCTGCATGTACTGATTGCTGAGGAGTTTGGACAGCTGGGAACCTTACACCCATCCTTCTTGGGCAATCCTGTGCAGAGCTGGTTTGCCATTGTGTGCACAGAGTGCTGGACTGACGAGACCTTTGGCCTGATTCAGCACAGTTTTTCTTATGTTCTTATGAATGATTCTCAACTATTAGCAATGTTGGTAAAGTGAGAAAATAATTTCCTTTAGAATGTACTTTTAATTGCAGAATTCTATGAATTACAACCTCTTCATGGATCACTGTCCTGTCATGGTGAAGGGGCTTGTGTAGCTCAATGAAGCTATGAACTATGCCATGCAGGGGCATCCAAGACGGACAGGTCATAGCAGAGAGCTCTGACAAAAGGTGATCCACTGGAGAAGGAAATGCCAACCCACTCCAGTATCCTTGCCATGAAAACCCCATGAAAAGCAAAAAGATATGACGCCAGAAGATGAGCCCCTCAGGTTGGAAAGTGTCCATGTGCTACTGGGGAAGAGCAGAGGGCTAGTACTAGTAGCGCCAGAAAGAATGAAGTAACTGGGTCAAAGCTGAAAGCACACACAGTTGTGGATGTATCTGGTGGTGAAATGAAAGTCCAATGCTGTAAAGATCTATACTCTATAGGAACATGGAATGTAAGATCTATGAATCAAGGCAAGCTGGACGTGGTCAAACAAGAGATGACAAGCCTAAACATCAACATTTTGGGAATCAGCGAACTAAAATGGACAGGAATGGGTGAACTTAATTCAGATGACCATTAGATAGACTACTACAGGCAAGAATCTCTCAGAAGAAATGGAGTAGCCTTCATAGTCAATAAAAGAGTAGGAAAAGCAGTACTGGGATACAGTCTCCAAAATGACAGAATGATCTCAGTTCGAATCCAAGACAAACCATTCAACATCACAGTAGTCGAAATCTATACCCCAACCACTGGTGCTGAAGAAGCTGAAGTTGACCGGTTCTATGAAGGCCTACAACACCTTCTAGAATTAACACCAAAAATGATGTCCTTATCATCATGGGAGAATGGAATGCTAAAGTAGGAAGCCAAAAGTTAACCGGATTAACAGGCAAGTTTGGCCTTGAAGTACAAAATGAAGCAGGGCACAGGCTGGTAGAATTTTATCAGGAGAATACGATGGTCATAGCAAACACACTTTTCCAACAACCCAAGAGACGACTGTACACATGGACATTACTAGATGGTCAACACAGAAATCAGATTGACTATGTGCACTGCAACCAAAGATGGAGAAGCTCTATACAGTCAGAAAAAACTAGACCAGGAGCTGACTGTGGCTCAAATCATGAGCTTCTTGTTGCAAAATTTAGGCTTAAATTGAAGAAAGTAGGGAAAAGCACTAGGCCATTCAGGTATGACCTAAATCATATCCCTGATGAATATACAGTAGAGGTGACAAATAGATGTAAGGAATTAGATCTGATAGACAGAGTGCTTAAAGAACGATGGACGGAGGTTTGCAACATTGTACAAGAGGTAGCAACTAAAACCATCCCAAAGAAAAAGAAATGCCAGAAAGCAAAATGGCTGTCTGAGGAAGCTTTACAAATAGCTGAGGAAAGAAGGGAAGCGAAAGGCAAGGGAGAAAGAGAAAGATACACCCAATTGAATGCAGAATTCTAGAGAATAGCTAGAAGAGATAAGAATGCCTTCTTAAATGAACAGTGCAAAAACATAGAAAACAATAGAATAGGGAGGACCAGAGATCTCCTCAAGAAAATTGAAGATATGAAGGGAACACTTCATGCAAAGATGGGCATGATAAAGGACCAAAATGGCAGGGACCTAACAGAGGCAGAAGAGATTAAGAAGAGGTGGCAAGATTAGTCAGAAGAACTATACAAGAAAGAGCTTAACGTCCCTGATAACCATGATGGGATGGTCACTGACCTCGAGCCACACATCCTGGAATGTGAAGTCAAATGGGCCTTAGGAAGTCTAAGCAACAACAGAGCTAGTGGAGGCAATGGTATTCCAGCTGAGCTTTTCAAAATCCTAAAAGACGATGCAGTTGAAGTGCTACACTCAGTATGCCAGCAAATTTGGAAAACTGGCATATTGGAAAAGGTCAGTTTACATTCCCATCCCAAAGAAGGACAATGCCAAAGAATGTTCAAACTACCGCACCATTGCACTCATTTCACGTGCTAGCAAAGTGATGTTCAAACTCCTACAAGCTAGGCTCCAGCAGTATGTGGACCGAGAACTACCAGAAGTACAGGCAGGGTTTCGAAGAGGCAGAGGAACTAGAGATCAAATTGCCAACATATGCTGGATCATGCAGAAAGCTAGGGAATTCCAGAAAAACATCTACTTCTGCTTCATTGACTATGCTAAAGCCTTTGATTGTGTGGATCACAACAAATTGTGACAAGTTCTTAATGAGATGGGAGTCCCAGACCATCTTATTTGTTTACTGAGAAACCTATATGCAGGTCAAGAAGCAACAGTGAGAACTGGACATGAACCACTGACTGGTTCAAAATGGAGAAAGTAGTTCAGCAAGGCTGTATATTAAGAGGTATTACTACCACTCTATATGACTCTGGTGCACCCACAACTGGAGTATTATGCTCAGTTTTGGGCCCCTCATTACAGAAAGGATATAGCCAGGTTAGAGTCAGTACATTGTAGGGCCACAAGGTTGGTGGCCGGTTTGCAGGGGACGGGGTATGAGGCAAGACTGAGGGAAATGGGTCTCTTCAGCCTGGAGGAGAGGAGACTCAGAGGGGATATGTTGGCAACATACAGTTATGTGAGGGGACATCACATGGAAATGGGTAGAGACCTGTTCTCCCCTGCAGAGGAGGGTAGGACGCGCTCCAACGGAGCAAAGCTCAGGGAGCCAAGGTTCCATTTAGATGCCAGGAAGCACTTCCTGACAGTTAGTACCCCAAGGGTGTGGAATGGGCTTCCACAAGAGGTCACTGAGGCCCCATTGGTGAGAGTGTTCAAAGATAGGCTGGACATGCACACGGTAGACATGTCGTTAGCGGAGCCGTCTGGAGCCAGGGGTCTGACTAGATGGTCCAGGAGGCCCCTTTCTGACTTGCTCTGTTTCTATGTTTCTATGTATACTGTTGCCCTGCCTATTTAACTTTTATGCAGAGCACATCATGAGAAGGGTGGGGCTAGATGAATCACCAGTTGGAATTAAGATTGCTGGGAGAAATATCAACAACCTCAGATATGCAGATGATACCACTCTAATGGCAGAAAGTGAAGAGGAACTAAAGAGCCTCTTGATGCGGGTGAAGGAGGAGAGTGCAAAAGTTGGCTTGAAACTCAGCATTAAGAAAACTAAGATCATGGCATCCAGTCCTATCACTTCCTGGCAGATAGATGGGGAATAAATGGAGGTACTGACAGATTTTATTTTCCTGGGCTCCAAGATCACCGCACACGGGAACTGCAGCCAAGAAATTAAAAGACGCTTGCTCCTGGGGAGGAAAGCTATGCCAAATTTAGACAGCATACTAAAAAGCAGAGACATCACTCTGCCCACAAAAGTGCATATGGTCAAGGCTATGGTTTTCCCAGTTGCAATATATGGCTGTGAAAGCTGGACCATAAGGAAGGCTGAGCGCCGAAGGATTGAGGCCTTTGAATTGTGGTGCTGGCGGAGACTCCGAGTCCCTTGGACTGCAAGAAGATCAAACCAGTCAGTCTTAGAGGAGATCAACCCTGACTGCTCTTTAGAAGGCCAGATACTGAGGATGAAACTCAAGTACTTTGGCTATCTAATGAGAAGGAAGGACTCACTGGAGAAGAACCTAGTGCTAGGAACAATTGATGGAAAAAGAAGACGGGGACGGCAGAGGATGAGGTGGCTAGATGGAGTCACTGAAGTAGTTGGTGTGAGCTTAAGTGAACTCTTGGGGATGGTGGAAGACAGGAAGGCCTGGAGGAATGTTGTTCTTGGGGTAGCGATTGGTTGGACGTGACTTCGCAACTAACAACAACAACATGAATTACAAAAGGCCCTTTACCACCTTGGGTTGATCAAAAGGTCCCTGTGCTCCCCAGATTTTATGGAACTATGGTGACCCTAACCCTATCCTGCTCTCCTGACTCTGCCATGCCTATCCTGTCCCATGTCCTCACCTGACCCACTGTGCACAGCCTCCTTCAGGATCTTCAGTTCATTGTTGAATTCAGCGATAAGGGAGCTCTTGCAGAGAGGGCGTGGGATGAAGCGCCGTTCTAACTGGTCGGCAATGTGCTGTCGGGCAGTTAGTTCCTCATGATTCTCAGCTGGCTGAGCTAGCAACTGGGGTTGAGGGGCAGTGGGGAAGAGTCATGAAAAACAGACAGACACCATAAAACTATTTATTCAGCATTTAGGAGAGGAGCTACAGCACGACAGCTAAGCATCCACTCAGACTATATGTGGTCTCAGGTTAAATCACAGTGCGAATAAGACTTTGCACTGACTTTGGAACCTCAATGCCCATCAGATCAGACACTATGGATCACATGGAGCTTTTGTCAGGCTCAGAAGAAGGCTGCTTCATATTTCATCAGCTATAATTCTGCTTGAACTGCTGCACTCTCTATTACAGGGCTAGTAAAAACTGGGATTCCCAGGCATTTTGTACAACACCATTGAAAAGTCTCCTGCTCATCCTTTAAGACAAAATGGAAGTATTCAAGGCTGTTGAGTATTCATGAAATACACTTTCACACTCAAGACTGCTGCTTCTGTATAGCATTGTCACATTCTTTTTTTTCTACAACAGGGTTTGTACATGTGATTTAGTAGTATCAGTTCACAAGGAAAAAGCAAGTAACTTTAGAAGTGACTTCACCTTGCACTGAATGAAGGGTCGAAGAAGCACAAAGATAGGAATTCGAGTGCGGACAATAAAATCCAGGAAATCCCACAGGGCCAGCCCTCCTACTTTTCGCAAGGCCATCTCTTTGACCTGCAGACTCAACCAATACCATTGGCTGCCAAGCTGCCGCTCAAAACAGACAAGGATCACTTTCAGAGCTAAAAGTGAAATAAAATGTCAGAAGGATTAAGGTGCTCACAGTGATAACACCATATGCATGCTCACCCTAGCCTTTCTACATAAAGCACAAGCTCTTGTTTGAGGAAAATACTATTGTGCAGTGAAGCAAAAGCATGTGTGCTACTGTCTCTGACATGTAGATCTGTAAATAACTTGTGCCTTAGGAACATTCTCTTCTCCAGCTTTCCTTGATCTCCAAGAACCAACAGTAATGCCTTCCCTGTAGTATTGGTAGCACAAGGTATAATGCCATTTTCATTAACTGCTTCACTATTATAGAATGTCAGTTCCTTATCTTTTAGGAGGCTGCATTAAGCTGGCCTGAGGTGAGGTGGCGGGTGGGTCATGACAAAAGAGCCAAACATGGAAGTCTTCTGCACACTTACTAAGGAGTAAATCTCGTAGTCAAGTGGAAACTTTCACTCACCCAGGTAGGCTGCCTGGCTAGTGGATTCAGCTAGCCCTTCTTTACGTAGGTCCTTTCCTGCATCCCCTGGTGTGGAACAGTGGGCAGGGGAGTTCTCCAGCATGAAATTCTTGCTGCGAGACGTGCTGATAATGCGAGGTGGCAGCAAAATATTAATGACAGTCTGAAGCAGCAGGAGGACTTCAGGCTGCTCCAGCCAAGGGCTGTCTGCATGATACCAAAGGGAAAAGATAGCCGATCAGGCCCCGATTCTCAGAAATGATTTGGTGCCATTTTCAGCACCACACTGAAATATGAACACTCTATACACCCAACCTGATCCCCTCTTCTCCTCCTGTAAGCAAAAGGCAAAGTTATTCTAGCACAAACAGAACACACATAGTTCCTGATGTCAGCTTGTCAGCAATATAGTCTTGCTTGCTGTACTTTCCCCAGCCCCACACTGTTCATTGCTTTTGACTCTCAAGGACTAATTCACACTGGGCTTGACCATGGTCTATAAAACCCCCACTTACTATACCCTGACTGGGCTTCCTAACCCCAAGGCAAGTGCATCAACACTTGATGAGCTGAGATTGCCCTAAACCAAGCAAAACTGTTAGCTCAGGGTTAAGCTGCAAGTGTGAATGAGCCCTTCAGAGAAAAACAGGCCATACTGCAAAGTGTAGATTCAATAACAGAATTTTAATTAACACAAGTAGCATGGAACTGGGTGAAGGATAGGCAAGGTGGAAGCTACAGAGTTTTCTTGTCCCTTCCCATTTCTTTCTTACACACAGGTGAATTTTTGCTTTCTCCGGCATGCTCCGACATTCATTGTTCTGATCTCAAAAAGAGGAGCTCCTCTGCCAAAGAGTGAGTTCAGAAAACATAGCTGAAATGAGAGAAGGACACCACAACACCAATTTCCTTATGCAGATCATTCCCAAGAAGCCCTACTGACAATACACCACTGAAAGAACGTGTATAGCAAAAGAAACACAGAGGTGGAAGGAAGCACAAGCATTTGCTATTTTGGAGAGGCAACAGGGAAGGGGAAACAGAAGAATCTTTCTGTTAATCAGACCTTTGCTTCCTGATCCTACTGTGAGCACAAATGGGATCAGTAGGTTTAAAAGCATTCCTTCCCTTCTCTCCTGATTGGTGAATGGGGAGATCACATGGCTTAAGGGGAAATCTTCTTTCAATGCCTGTGCAGTGATAATAAAAAAAATAATTAAATCATTTTACTTGCAGATTATAAGGGGTAAAGAATATGTTTGAAAAGGGATTCCCAAACACTTCATTTATATAACACCCCACAGAAAAATACTGTGTCCATATCTTAATGAGTGCATATGCTTGGATGACACCTATGCAATGAGGCAGATTCTCATTTAAGCACAATCATGTGGCCAAATACCCAAGATTTTGATTTCATTTACATCTTTTTAAATCCTACATAACTTCTCACTGAGCCATTCATTGATAGCTACCTGTGTAAACCAAAGTGAGGTCAAAGTCTAAAAGTAGTCAACTAAATAAATAAAAATCTGAGGAAAAATATTAGAAGAGAAATATTTTTAGGTTTTAAAATGCACTGCATTTCTCCTAAGTGCAAATTCTGGAGGTATTGCTTTGCTTGCTCCATTTAGTAAAATAAAAAACCCCTTTGCTAAATGTCAAAGATTAATAGCAGGACTTGGCATCTTTCAGGGAGTCAGGACATATTTCAGATGAAACTATAAGGGAGTAATCCGCCCCGAGGCTTCGGCGAATGGGGCGGCATAAAAATGTTTTAATAAATAAATAAAATAAATAATCCTATGGCTCCTAGACAGCACCTGAAGGTATGTAGTGATTCTCCTCTGCACTCATAGAGGACGAGCATGGTGGAAAAAATACAGTCTTGCATCTCAGAGGCTCGTCTGGCTCCTTTCTGCATTCTCTTGTCCTCTTGTCCTGCCTGGCCGTCAGCTTCACTGGCTTCCCATTGAAGCATGGGCCCAATTCATGGTGTTGGTTATGACCTATAAAGCCCTAAACGGCTTGGGTCCTGGCTATCTGAACGAGCGCTTACGTCCGTATATGCCCGACCGCCCCTTGAGATCTGCGGGAGAGGCCCTTCTCCGGGAACCCTCCATGAAAGAAATTAGGAGGGTAAGTACTCGGAGGAGGGCTTTCTCTGCGGTGGCGCCCAACCTATGGAATTCACTCCCCAAAGACGTTCACCTGGCACCGTCATTACTGGTTTTTCGGCGCCAGGTAAAGACCTTTTTATTTAAACATCATTTTAATTGTTAAAATATATGATCTGGCCAGGGCAACTTCTTCTTCCTTCTCTTTTCCCCTCCTATATTCTTTATTTACTTATTTTATACTGTTAATTTTAATTTTATATTATTATGTTTGTATCTCAGTGTATTTTTTGTATTTTTGTATTTAGTGGTAATTTATTATGTTCTATTTATTTCAATGTATTTTATTGTGGTGTAAGCCGCCCCGAGGCTTCGGCAAGGGGCGGCATAGAAATGTTATAATAAAAAAAATAATAACATTAGAAACATTTGTCTGTTGGGGGCACAACCCATGGAACTGCGCCCTCAGAGACTGAAACTCAAACTTACATGTGCCAGCTCTTCTTTAATACTTATTTGTGACTTGAATTTATTCAGTATTTATACGTGAAATAAATGAATCTTCAAATAACTTGAATCTTAAAAGGAAGGCATTTCTAATAATTCTGCAACTTAATGGTACAAGAAAAAGGTACCAAACTTTTCCATTTTACATGATTATATGAATATTCCAAATTCCAATTACTATTTTCGAACTGCAAAGTTATTTGCTATGAGTATGCTGCTAAACATGGAAGAAGTGCAATGAAGGTGAATATTTCTGCTGCTTCAGACTAACACAGCTAATTCTACTGAAGTTAAAGATACAATAGTGAAGTGTATATGTGTTTAAAACCTTTCCAGAGCTCAGGCCACTTTTGGTCAATGTATGCTACAGACAACTTTCTTGACTCTTTCTTCAAGACCATTCTTGCACCTACTCATTCCTGTTTTGTTCTTTGATTTTTATTCCCTCCTATCTTGTATCAACATACCCTCTCACAAGACTCCAAAAAGTCCCACTCTGTCTCCTCACACTGGCAAACACATCTTCCCACTTGTTTATTAGTTAGACTGGAGTAAGACTGCATCATTCCACAGGTACACTAATCTACATGCATCATATTGTAACAAAGCCATTACAGTAAGGAAATTGGCTGGACATGAAATAGGGGCAGAAAACATGCAGCAACATTTAGTAATTGAGTACCTTTGTCACCTTGGTACCAACAAAGAGGTATAGAAGCCAAAGAGACCAAAGCACACAGTTTGCATTATCTAAAATAGTAACAATACAATATAGAACAAAAATACTTGGCAATATTACTGTATTTCCACTAGTGAAAATAATAAAAGATGGTATATGATAATTAGAAGAAAAAAACCAACCAATCTGTGATTTTCACTATTTTCAGGGTTCACCTGACCCTGATCCAGGAACCAGATGACCCACAGCAACAACAAATATATTTTGATAACAATGGACAGGAAGAATTAATCTCAGAAAAAAATAAAGAACATCTTCTGTTTGTTACTAGAAATCCTGACTTATAAAACAGATAAGCAATTTCTCAGTGAATTGTTTGTGAGGAGACATGCAAAATATGAAATTATACAGAACTCTCCATCAGATAGAATGGAAAAATAGTTGAATTTCAGATACACAGAAAGCAACACAATGTAAATAGATTTAATCTTTTCATATGTTGCATGAGCTATACAAAATTCCACTGCCTGCACAGTTATGATCTATGGAAGTCCTGTTGCTTCACCTCTTTAAGACCTCTTTTTCTAAAGTGAAGCACCAGCAATGATTTACCTATCTACATTTTCTAAGAAGTACAATGATCTTTGGTGTCAGTTCTTCAGTTGGTTTAAACCTGCATAGTCCCAAAGTGACTTCATGGGGGACTATGCTAAACTGGCACCTGCTGAAGAACTGGACAGTTGCTAAAGTTCCAAACCTTAGCATATTTGTGGGAAAGTTAACACTTTGCTTCACAGTTTTTGCCCAGCTTTCGCAGAAAACATAAGAGCACCAATGAATAGGCGTCTCAACCACATGATAAGCAAAGCCTGCTTAACAGGCAAGGCAGTCACACCTGAATCTGCAATGCTACAAGCCGGACAACAGCTGTGCTGAAGGGTAGAGGTGGCGAGAGATAAGGGCTGAGATGAAGAAGGGGTAATCCATCGGCCACACTGGAAGGTCCTACCACTCCCATCACCTGCAATACAAACACAGCACATCACCTTGACCAACTATTGCAATTCCATCCATGCCATACCCTCCAGTGTTGATGAGCTTCAGGTAGCGCAAGACTGGGTGCTCTGCATTTGTGAGCTCTCCACAGTGTCTTGCGGTAGCTGGGGCGGAGAAGAGAAAGGCATGCTTCTAGCAGGAAGCGGGTAGGGAGGATAAGGGACTGTTGCAGAGTTAGCCAGAGGGACTGGACAGAAGGAATAGGGAAAACCAGCACATTGAAAAATGTATGCAGCACTAGCTCTGCATAACCAGCACCGTACTGGTAAAATAGGCAAGGTTGGAGGGTATGCCATGTAGCTACTGTATTCAATGGAAAAAGGTACTGAAAACACCATGTTTCTAGTTGGCTTCAGCTGTCCCCTTCTTATAGTGTGGTAATGTCCTGAGTCTGACACAAACTAGGCATGATACAATGTTCAAACTCTCCTGTATTATTATTTTTAAGATTAAGTTTGAGGGAAGATTCAATGGAATCAGAAGATTTTAATTCAAAATTAAAGCTGTTAATGTGCTTTTGAACTTCTCTGTAAGGCTTTTATATAGCTCAGTTTCACACAGGGTACAACAGAACACATTACTAGTGTCCAGCAGCTATTCCAAACTACTGGAATTTGTGGCACACCCAACCCGCCGAGGTGCAGGTTGAAACAATATTTCTTCTGAACAATTGTATATCAATCTGAATACATGTCAATCTTGCTAGAAGTTTCTAAGCAGCAGAAATAGCTTCCTAAGATACTGTGATGCTGCATTAGTGCTGGTTGGAGGATTAGAAGTAACTTACTTTGTGTCTGTTTCCCAGCTTCATATTATAAACAAACACAACATAGAAAAGCTCCTATATTTCTTTTCACAAGGAAGCACCCTGTAAAAGAATGAGTCAGTATTTTCTATGACTTGGGGGAATGGGGAGCCAGCTGGCTGATTAAATAGACTTGATAACTTTCAAGCAACAAAGGGCGTTGTGGGAGCCCTGCTGGGTCAGAACATGGATCCATCTACTCCAGTATCATTTTCAATAGTCCACTAGTCCGAAGCTTCCAGAAAGCCTTCCAGCAGGGTACCGCCTAGCAACTGGCATTCAGAAGTACATCATGCCTGGCTCCATTTAGCCATGATGATTAATATCCATTGCTAGACCTGTCCTCCACAAATTTCTCTTAATTTCTTTCCAAATTCAGCTATCTGTACATCTTTGACTGAGTTCTGTGTGTTATCTAATGTTGCATGAAGAAGGTAATTTAAATGCAAAATCCTTTGCAGTACCAGTTAAAGCACTTTCTGAAGCTTTTTCTGCATATAAGTAATATGATTCTAACCTATGATACAATGCCAGTAAATTCAATCCAGCAGTGTATGTAAGTGTGTAGTGCAAGGGTATTTTTAAATGTATAGTGCAAGAAAAAGAATATGTGGTTCTCCACATTTTACTGGATCCCCATTCCTAGTTTATAGGAAGTATCTCCATTTATTCATTTTTACATTAAGCTGCAAAACCAAGAAAAATAAAGTAAAATCTAACAAAGCTAATCTAAAAACTTTGCAAAAATTTCCTGACAAGAAACCAAATTTTATATACTGTCTGAAGGCATGATTTTTATATCAAAACATGCAATGTAGAATGCTCTAATTCTGAAATTTCATTGTCTCTCATGGTCAAGTCCACAATTTGGTTCTAGCACACTGGATCACCATTTGGTTCTATGCATGCAAACTGGATCACCAGGTAAAACCTTTCTGATTAGGATATTCCCTAGTGGAAATTAAACTACAATCCAGGTAACAATATTGCTAAGTGACAGAAGGATCTGAACATTGTACCCAAAAAAAGAAAATCCCAAACTTACTTTAGACTATGGACATTACAGATGCCAAAGCAAATTTATGCCAGCAATTTTCTGGTCAAGTCAATTATTGATGCCCTTTTGCAGAGCAATAATAATTGTGTGGTTTATTTTAATTAATTTTTCCATGAATTTGTCTCTAGCCTCCCCCACCTCCCTCCTAACTCCTCTACCAGGTGTGTGCAGTATCCACCACCCCACTCTCCAACTTGCAGCCCTCAACTCTCGACGCAACATACAGGAATAGATTTTCAAAGTGGTGTGTGGAAAGTAGCAAAAACCAGTCACTAGACTATGGGCTCCTTTCCTGTCCTCTCCCCATGCACCACTCTGAAAATGTACTCCGCTATTTCTAGTATCACTGGAGGATCTTATTTTTATGAGTAGGACAACTGGCTAAAGAGTCATTCCATGGAAGTCTCTAGTGCAGAAGGAAGCTTAGCAGATTTGCAGGAGACTGCAGAGTTGGCTACTCACCAGGTTGACACAGACATTGATCAGTGACCTAAGATGAGGCAGGAAGGATATGATTGGCTGCCTCTGAAGTGTCAAACAAACCCCTTCAATCAAATTGCTGGCAGGTTCCCACTCAACCTGTCGCCTGGAACACAACAGTAGGTGGCATTAGGTCTTTGGCTCCACCAGAACCCTGCAACAAGGTGACTGACACAGAGTGACACCAAGGAATGTTTATGGCAACAATCCACTTTACAATGTGGGTATTATACCCATGGTATAAAAAAGCAGAGGTGCAAAAGAAATTGCAGATTACAGAAAACTGGACCTGATGCTCAACTAATGATACAAAAAAGAAAAGAAAAGAAATAATAATCATAGCAACCACAGTGAGAAACAGTGACAAAGATCAGCACTGCGCATATGAAGATGCATGTTTCAGTTCATGACTGGTTTTTGGAAAGAGACCAGGTTGCTGAGGCTTTTCAACAAGCCATCTTTGTATTGAGATTGCTATTTTTTTAGAACTTAATAGTCTGAGAAATTTGTTCCCCATGTGACCATAGCATAATTATAAAACACTCTACCACTTGAGATTCAGTCAGGCACCTACCTTGTTGAGCTTCAAGTGCCTAACAAAAACTTTTCTTTTTTGGCACACCTATGGCACCACTTAGATTATCAATATTATGCACAGATTTTAATATATTAATTTATGTTTTAATTTTACTTGACTATGCATATTACAGTTGTTGTTTTATTTATTCTGATATTTTAATAGTAATATTTTACTTATTGTTAATATCAGTATTTTTATTCTAGCAGCCACCCAGAAAGCATGATGCTAATTGGTTGCTTTCAGACAAATCCAGCAAAGAAATACTGTAACAATAAGAATTTGCATTTCTTCTCCCTTTTCAGCAACCTCTTTAAGTTAATCTTCTGAACTTCAAAGACTCCCCTTCAGAACACTTCTGAGTACATGTGAGACACAGAAGAACCTTTTGCATCTGTCTATAGTGTGACAACATTCTTCATGTTTTGGTAAGCTATGTGTATTTGGATAGAATACATGGTTGGGCAAAGGGCCATTATAAAGCCAGTGATTTCCATAGCTCTCTGTTGGCTGGAAGGTAGCACACAGTAATGTGGTGGTGAGCTCATTCCCATCACTATAGCTCACCTATCAGTGCTCAATGAAGTTCTTATTTCCATTATCTTCATCAAAGGCTGACAGGCAAGTTGACTGAGCAATCCATAGTTTATCACTGTGCTATTGCCTTAAATTTTCATTATGGGCCACTGAGAGCACCTTACAGTAACACAGTATGTCAAATAAAGAACATGGAGTCTGGTGAATTGGTCATAACAGGCACTGTCTATAGACAGCAGTTCTGTGCTTCTCCTACCTTGATTTCAAAGTTTATTTTCTGTAGAACAGAGATCTAAAACTGTAGGCCTATTGTGGCTTCAAATCTCTTTGAAAAAAATCACTGTAAATTTTGCTCTGCACCAGAATCTATCAGAAACATTATTCCATAGGAACATACTGTTGCATGTGGCTATTCTGCATGTAAAATTAGACAGCAGCAAGCATGTTTCAGTACTTAACAAATGTAAAAACACTGATCGCTAGGCATGTCTTTAGTGATGTTCAACCTGCATATACAGAACAGTCATAATATGAAAGAAAAGGTAGAATGCAATGATAACAATACTGTAAGAATAATATATAATTATTTTTCTAAGTAAACTGGCAGATTTTAATGTGACTGGATAAATTGCAGAGGTATATTCTGAATTTGCAATATTCTGAACAAAAGCCCTTGTTTGGTGAATTTAAATGACAACTTAAGCCGGTTCCAATGTCATTGGAGATACAACTACTGTTGTATCTCCAATGACATGAACAGAATGCATAATCACCCTTTCCAAGTAGTTATAACCCTAGTCTTTGTTCATCAAGAATGAGGTTTCTTTCCTTGCCCATGCCTTGAAAAGTATTTCAGGAAATTTAGAGCACCCAGAAGTCGCATATTTCTTCCAGAATTCAATCTTGTAGATTCTATTCCCATGTCATGATAGTTAAAGGAAATAGAGAACCCCAAAATTTGCTCATGGACTTCTGGAAAGGTAGAAAAATCTAAAATTCTCCAGAGATTAGTATTTGGGTGCATCATGGAAACATTAATATGGAATCAGACCATGGGAAGAAATAGTTTTGAGGATGTGTAATGAGGATCTGCTATTTTCTTATCCAACTTAGTTTGCTAAGATTAAAACAGAATTCTATTGTTTAGCTGTTACAAAGAATTCTGGCCTAATGCAAGCCAAGAAGAACATCAAAAGTTAGTGGGGGAAGGGAGGAACACTTGGCTCCAATGTTCACTAAGATTTGTAAATCATAGTTTATGAAGTCAGGAAAGATTTCCAAATCCAGCAAATGCCATTGTGCCCTGACTCCTTTTCTTCCTCATCTATTATTGTTATTATTCATTACATTTCTATACTGCTCTCTGGATGGTTCACAACATTAAGTCACCCATCCAGATTTCAACCAGGTTCAACCCTGCTTAGCTCTCAGTATTAGGCAGGATCAGGCATGTCAGGCTATATGGAAGCAAGAAATGGTGATGATTTTACAGTTACAGTAAGGAAAATATAGCAGCTAAGCTTGTCTTGCTTGACATGTCATACAGGGAAAGGAATGAGCCATTAAAGATTCCAGGTTGTTTTTTAGGGCTTAGGAGATAAAACTAGAAAAACACAGCCAAGATTTGAAAAAAATAGATGAAACAGTACAAACAGAAACTTCCTGTCAACAGCATCCTTTTGATAAGTTACAAGAAATAAGATGAGAGGAAAGGAGGATGTTTATTTTATTTCATTGGGAAAGAGAGAAAAGGGCAGTCTTGATATGGATCTTTGCTCACAAGCAATAATTTATCAAGAAACAAATATATCAAATGTATAAAGCATTTAACCTACACTTAGAAGAATTTCTTTGAAGCAGGGGAAACAAAAGTTTTGTGACACTTTGAAATTTAACAGATATATTGTAATATAAACTTTGTTGGGCCAGATCCTACTTCAAATACCTCTATTCAAAAGATCCTAAGATTTTCCATACACTTTCTCAAAAAATCCTTCAAAATCCAGTGTGTGCACACAATCCAAGGCTGTGATAAGCTGCTACAACTAAAACATGACAGAAAAACATGCCTTTGTGATCAACAGGTTAATGATGCAGAAAAACCAACTGGCTCAAGAACGACAAAGCAGCTACAGTTTTCTTTCACAATATAAAACAGAACCACTGATTACTTTTCTAATATTCAGAGGGATTAACCTCCTGCATCTCTTATGTTTTCTATATTTAAAAGAAAATCCTATATTTAGATGCAGACAGGCTTACAATAAATTGCACATCCAGCTTTACAGTGTTTATAATCATATATGCTTAATTCTGTTAAACTCTAATTTCCTGTGACTATAAACATTACAAAAGCAACAAAAAATCTCAGTGGTGGATACCTGTTTTGATCAGGATGCTACATTTGAATAATTTCTGTTGAGATTTTTTAAAATAAAAGATGCATTCCCTTGATTGTTGCATTCAAATATGTTCACATGTACCTACACTAATAGAAGAAAAAAATCTCTTCTTTTTGCTATGAAAGTTCAGTGCAGCAAAACACTGTCAATAAAAAGACAAACCCTTCCTTCGAGGCTTGCAACATCAGAAACAGACCCCCATAGATTTCCATCCTACCTGCTTACCTCAAAGTAGGCATCTTGTGAATTTTATTGAACATACGATCCAGTCTTTTTAAGATGAGAATAAGGGCAGGCCTCACTGCCTCGGCCGTCCAGTCAGTGATGGGCAGCATCTCCATGATGTATCGCCGGAGCCCACGGCTCTCCATTGTCTGGGTGTCATAAGGTGCCAGCTTCAGAAGGGAATGTGCAATTTCTGCCAATCTAAAATCATTGCTCATTAAGAGGGAAATCTGAGAAAGTGAGCTCATATGCAGAAAGCTACAACCAGTGCACACTGGAAAAGCACAGACAATTTAATAGATGTGATTCAAGAACATAACCCCAAACATATTCTCAGCATAGTTAACTTCTTCTGTGACATTTATTTAAATATTGTTCCATTACCTATATATGGTATACAATAATGGATCATAATCAAAGACCAAAGAAGAATCAAATACTGTATATGATCTGATTGACTGCTGATATTTTAGTAGCCATGCTAATAATGTTATAGTTGCTTTCAGATGAAGTCAATTCATTTCTCAATGAATATATATTGCATTTCTATGTTATATGCACTATTATTAATTTTATCTGTTTTTACAGTTGGCTCCTGCCTTTGTTCCTTTTGTAAGGAAGCCAAGGCAACTTACATGCTTCTCTTCCTTAATCTACCCTGTGAGGTGGATTAAGTTAAAAGTCAGTGACTGATCCAAAGTAACCTAGTGTACTTCATAGATGAGAGACAACTAGAACACAGGACTCATGAGCCCCAGTCAGAGTCCCAGCTTACTCTAGCCATGGTGCAACACTCACATCTAAATTTTAAATCCTGCTATGTTGTTCTTGTACTTTCCTCATCCTTCTCATATTGCTTTCCTTACATATAATCACCATTATTACTTTAAGAATACTGGGATCTCTAATTTCTGAAAACCCTTTGAGTGTCAGAAGACAAACACTAGGCTTTCAATCTATAGCCATAATAAATCACTATCCAGTACATCTACAGTTTAAACTGAAGGAAGTGCATATTCTAGAAAACAGGAGAAGGCATGTAGATAATTGTAACTAGAAAAACTCCCAGTAACCCTTAGTTTTATAGAAAGAAGTGGCAGTCTAAGTAGAACAGAAAAACGCTGGACCATGTGTACGTTACAAAGTTCCTTCCTCAACAATTTACCTTGAAACTTTGTTAACATTAAAGGTTTAAATCACAAAGTATTATAGATTTTTTACATTTTAATTTAGAATTAGAATTTAATTTTAGACACAAACCCTTAGGTGCTGGAAACTGACAACAAAGCAAAAGTTATGTCATTTGAATTATACACACTTTAATAGAGATACAATAGGCAGATGCTAAATACATTTAAAGTGATACAACCCTGTATTTGACTTTAATGGACTTCTGTCACAAAACCTCTGACAGGTGCCTGAGAAATCCTTGTTCCATGTTCCCAGTCTTACTGTGGCAACTGCAGCAATATAGCACAACAATATCTATGTGCATTTCTACTTTTCAAGATCCATTTACCATTCTAGAGTTGCTCTAGATTACTCTATTTCATATATAAATGGGACTTAAGAAATGTTGAGTGTCTTTGTGTGCCTATGATTCCGAATCAGAAGATGTTCAGTGTATCAGGCTGCCCTACTTTATGCTGTACACCTCATCACAACTCCAAAGCAGAGGATTATAAGAGTGATTAGGTGCTTGTTCCCAGCAGTGCAAATGGAAGGTGTGAGTTCTCAATCCAGATCAAGACCATAGCAAGGTAAAGCATTAATGTCATTAGCTCTCCTAATGCCAGAGTCCACATGCTGACTACTTGTGAAAGAAAAGGCTTTAAAAAATGGATCAGTAAGACACTAGCTTATGCCTGTATTCAGATTATTTATCAACATTCAAAACTACCTCTTAGCAGTATTTCTTCCAGATAATCATACACACCTGTACTAACAACAATGTGGCTTTTAAAATGCATAGAGGAAACCTGAATAATTATTGAGCATTTCACTGAAGTTAGTTCTCACTAAAGGGAGAAAATCAGCTTTGATCAATTTATGTGAGGAACTTTAAGTAGAACAGAAGCAGCACTTTATTTCCATAGCCAAGGCGTGAGTTACTCTAAATCAGCTAAATCTTACTGAGTGTGCTGTGAAATATAAGATGTACTGACTAAGGACTTGTGGCTATTGTGATGGGAGTAACTTCTCCCTTACTCCAGATTTTGCAACAATAATTTATCAAGTGTGCAAGTGATGTGCATGGGGAGACTTGCAGCACTAGAAATAAAACCCTGCTATGGGAGGAAGGCAAAGAAGTCATATATATTCCAGTATTAGCACATTTTTTCCAGGACAAAAATATTGAAATGATATGGCACTACTGAAATATGGGAAACCATATATCAAATGTACTATTTTCTTACAGAGGCACTCTGCAGAACTAAACATAAACAGAATGCAAATATCTGCACCCATAAATTACAAAAAAAGCAAACAAACGAACAAACCAAAACTTCATGGGGGCAGCTTATGTCTTTCTGGTGCCAGAAATGCCATCCAGATTTTAACCAAAGCTTTAGGGTTGGCAGTAGTAAAAGGATATATCAAGAATTGATAAATAAGTTGAATTATCCCACTAACCTCGAGTTAGGCATGTTTGTGCTGTGATTTTGATATCATGATGCCAGTCCGGGTTTCAGGCTCTGACTGGATGTCTTTCCTTTCCATTCTTAGGACAATGAAGGAATCAGGGGAGAATATGGCTGGATCATATTCTGCTCAGAAAGACTTTAGAATTCAGCTTAATGTGTTATGATGACAAAGAAAAACTCCTGGGCCTGAGATATATTTACTGCATGTAGTTCTACAGTTTGATATGCACTGTACATATGTCTATATAGCTCTTAAAAGATCAATATACTAAAATAATACCTCATGTGAGACTTAACATCCAGCAGTTCCAACGAAGTCACCCTGGGTTCTCCAGCAAGGTTCTGCAAAATCTTAAGTCTGGGGCCACAGTGTTTGTAGAACTCAGTACAGATATTCAACAGGGACTCACGGGGACGCCTGAACTCTTCCCTAGCAATGCGTTCATCAAGTTCCTCCCGCTGAAGTCCTTGGCCTTCCTCCAGCAAGTGAAGGTTTTCCCTGAAAGAGGCAGAATGGAAAAGCGAAGGTAAAGAAAATGTGAGAATGAATGAAAAGTTTGTAATGAACCCCTCCTTATGAACAGCTAGGAATGTACCTGTGAGGTTAATCATGACTTGATGTAAGTAATTTCTTCCATGAAGGAAAGGAAGAATAAACAATTCAGGAGCTAAAAAGAGACATACTGTTGCCTAGAAAACTCTGTTAAAATTCTTTAGATGTTTTTCCTTCTTAAGCCATCCCTTGTAGTAAATTGGTGAAAGTGGAACCCAAAAAGAGAGAAAAGCAAAGTTCATCAACACATGTGAAGGGTAGCAGATGGCAATCTTACAATACCTGATAAAGTGCAATTTGGCTCCTTGCTCTGGGTACCTAGAAATAGAGACAAAATGGTAAGAGTGATTTTTTAAAATCTAGGATCTGAAGTAGTAAAGATACATTGAGCCAGTAACGATACATTACATGTGGTGGGGGAGTGAGAGCAAGCATGTCTTTCCTCCTCATGCTACTTGTCCTGCTTGCAGTTTACCAGAAGCCCTAGTGTAGGTATAGCATTTGGACAGGGCATTGTATCTGAATGAAATCTCATGTCCAAAAGCCCAGATTTGTGCAGCTAGTTCTTGGATGTATCTGAGATGGTGACTGCACTCTTCGGACCTAGGTGCACTGCATTTGTACATATAGCTCTATTCAATGTTACATCTATATATGGATTTCTTGCAATAAACATGTGGGCATGCCAGAAAAGTGTGATCTTGATCTGTAGGGAGATTTGTTTTCTGTCAGTGGACTTCCAGCATATAAAATGTGACAAAATTATTATACAATCCCTGTACAAACATTAAAACTAAAACTGAAATTATGACAGAAAGATTACTGGGGCAAACATGCTTAACACTAGATCATAGAACTCAGGGAATGTTATTAAATCATGTTTACAAGAAACATGGTGTAAAATAGATGGGAACTAGCATTTGTCAAGTCCTTTTTAAAAGGGCTAGATAAATTAAAGGAGCTTCAGCTGTAAGATGAATTGAATGAATACAGTATTATAAGGCACTCTAATAACTAGAGAGTGGAGCAAGTGGCAAGATAGCTTCAATTGACTACCTGGTGTTTGTACCAGATGACATAGAATGGTTAGCAGCAGTAGTTCCTTTATGCCCTTGATCACAGCGACTCATCTGAGGGGCAGTCATTGGCCTATTTAAAGAAGAAGAAGAACCTGGTGTCAAATTTTGAATCTGCCATGGAAATGATGATTTTTAAAAAATCACCTACATACAGTGGTACCTCAGCTCACAAATGGCTCAGTTCACGACCAAATTGGGTCACAAAAAGAAATTTCAGAGAAAAATTGCCTCAGTTCGTAAACTTCACATTGGTTGATGACCATGATCATGCCTGTCTTTCCCCCACCAGCACAATCGTGCCCTTCGCCCCCTGCACAAGCACGCCTGCAATTGCACCCACCTCCCCCCAGTACACCTGTGATTGCACCAATCTCCCCCCGCATGAGCGCGCCCACAATTGTGCCCATCTCTGCTCCCCCCAGCAAGATCTATCGCACGATTATGGTTTGGACTCTCCCTACAAGCAATAACCTCCCCAACCTATGTTAGTGTTCTCTACTGCACTGTACTTGGTTACTTTGTTGTTCTTTGTTACTTTGTTTCAAATTTTTGTGATAAATATTTACAGAATGGATTAACCTTATTTACATTGAATCTTATGGGGAAATTTGACTTGGGTCATGACCAATTTGGGTCACGACCAGAGTCCTGGAACAGATTAAGTTCGTGAGTCAAGGTACCATTGTATATGATCAAAGTTCAGATTTTGCCTTTGACCCCCAGTTTCCACTTAAACAATTTTTGACATCACATTTTAAATGGAAAATCATGAGCTTTGAAACTTTTGAATTCCACCCTGAGGTTTGCTGATTTGAATTCTCATCTGAAAATTCAGATTGATCCACACTATACTTTTATGAGTGAATATCAACTTTTACCATGATCGATAATATGGAATAATGCTCTCATGTTCTTCAAGTTTTGTGTTCTCCAAAATGCACACAGAAAATTGGAGTGCCTCACCTAGTAAGAACTTCCACACTGTACAAGAGGGCTTGCAAGGATGTAGCAAGAGCAGCAGTAGCAGCAATCTCTTCTCGAGCTGCTGTCACTGTCTCCACTTGGGAAGTTTGCCTCTTAAGCCTCTGCAGGTAGCAAGGCACCAGGGCTTCAAGGACCATCAGCATCTGAAGACTGTGGTGATGTGCATCATGTCAAAATGAAATCAAAATTAGGATGTGGCCAGATGTACAGCACAACTAAGATCAGCTGAAATCAATTCTCGACTGCAGCCAACAGTACCAGGCAGAGGTCTTGCCACGTCTTGTGACAACTATGAAGGCCCTTCCTCCTGTGGTAGCAGTTTTCCAGTAATATAGCATGACTGATTTATTATGAAAAGTAAAATAAACAATAATGACAAAACAGTTAAATTTTAACAAGATAAAATTTAAGGCAACATTTAAGGCACTTAGAACACATTGTTAAAAGGCAGACATGCTGCTTGAAACATTGTGAGAAGGGTTAAAGAGAAGTATCATATCTTTAAAATATTTTATGAAACTAAAATGGGTTTGGAGACTGCAGCTCCTCAGTGTTGCAGCAGAAGTAAATATAGCTTCTGAATACTCAAAACTGTAGGTCATTTTTCAGTCTAAACATGCACAAGCTTGTATTCTAAAAATCAGATGACTTTCTTTTGAAAAGTTTGGAAATTGATGATACTTTTTTGGTTATTCTGGGGGGACACTGGCAAATTATTGTGAGCCTTTTTATTGAAATAACGGTTAGATTATCCACATTTCAATAAAAATCAGTTAAAAACAAACACTAAATAACATTATGCTGCTTGAAACAGTAAGAGAAAGCTGTCAAAAAGATTCAAATCACAAACAGGGTTCTAATGGTGCCCATATCAAACTGTTGCACTGGAGTTGTATCTTTTCCTGTATCTCAAGCTCATGTCACTCATTCTTTGCAAATGCACTCAGAAGCAAAACCAGAACAAACAAAACCCCACATAGATGTTACCTTCTGAATGACTCAGGAGCATATGCCACAACAGTTACACACAATTTGATAGCCTCGCTGATTGAAAAAGCAAGGTCCTCATTGCCATAGCAGAAATCTGAAAAGGAAAAAGCCAGAAACAGGTAACTAACTATGTGGAAATGGTGATGACACTTAAGAAGATGAAATAGGTTCAGCAAAGCACCTTTGGTTCACTAAATCAGATCTCACTTTCACTAGATGTCTCTAGGTGTCTTAGGCAAGTACTTTCCGTGTCCTGATTTCTTTAATAGGATTAACCTCAGAAGGTTATTACTGGGATGGGGGGAGACTTTAGAGCAGTCTTCCCCAACATGGCACTCTGCTGAAGTGCTGAACCATGGTTCTCATCATCCCACCTAGTGTGACTGTTGGACCTGCTGACTGGAAATGATGCATGCAATACACCTAAAGGTGGGTCATCAAATTAGGGAAGGCTGCTTTAGAACTATGTCGTACAAGCATATAATAAGGCCCTTTTTTGAGGTGCAATGGTCCCCAAGATTACCTTGTATCACAACTGATCAATTAACCCAAATAATTAAAACACTAGAAGCTTGTAGCTAGTTCTGTGCTGAAATGTGTCCTACAAAATCCTAAAAGTTTTTTTCCCTCCAGCCCAGAAAGTTATTTCCCCCCTGCCCAGTAAGGGCTTTTTTTCTGCCACAGAAGATATATTCTTCTCCAGTGCCGAACTATATTCTAATAACTCAACATTACAGAAACATAAACATTAGGAAGATTTCAAAAGGACGTTCAACTCCCATTTCTGCATTTTAATAACAGACTAAGGCCACTATCTAACACAAAATTAGGCATGCTTAAGAGCACTGCATTTAATAGACTAAAGCAGAACTTTTGCATGTTTGATTATAGCTTAATTTTTTATCAGTGTACAAGTGGGCTTGGATGGAATTCGATTAACTGTTCTAATAAAGGAATCTAAAGCTGCAATCTTATAACTGCTTACCTGGGAATAAGCTGCATTGAATTCAGTGGTCTTAGTTCTGAGTAAACATGTATAGAATTCCTGCAGAAGTTTGCAAAGCTAGATACACTTAGTAAGGAGTAAGCTTCACTTAACATAGTGGGACTTCCTTCTAAGTACGCACACAAAAATTGTAATGTATGGAAAGCTCAAGAACATGACCCAGTTAGTCACAAAAGCCAAAATTCACAAAGCAGGCTAGAACCATTTTCAGCAAATAAAAACAACATTTATTATATAAACAAGTTTGTTGAAATTAATTTGAAGTTTATTTTCAAACATAAAATAGAAAACACTATTTGTGAAATGATGGATACTTTTTATATAATGGAGGAAAGATAAGAACTGTACTTTTAATGTCCTCTTTGCTTACACATAAAGTAGAGAGAACTCAAGGACTGTTTGTAGTAAATTTAAAACAACTTACTTAAAAACAGTTGAAACCAAAAGTATTGTCCGAAAAGTTAGCAAAACCATTTTTTTCATAGAAAAGGCTAATTAAAAGAAACTTGGAAAATACCTAAAGATTTTAGAGGCTTTTCTGCTTTCACCAATTCTAGAATGTCCAGATTATCTGGAGTGTCTCCTTCTAAGGACTGCAATAGGTCAAAAAGGCACTGAGCTGATACCCCCTTGCTGGGTCCATTGTGTGCAGCTTCCTGTATTTTTGTAGGGGGAAAAGTTACTTTGATTATTTAAGTTCCATTATTTATGTATTAATTTACATTATATTTATATCCCACCTTTTTTTCTTTTTCAAGAACTCAAAGCAGCTTACATCATTCTTCCCCTCTTGCTCTCAGTCTTACCCCCACAACAACCAACCTGTGAGATAGGTTGGCTTGACAGTTTGTGACTAACCCAAAGTCTCCCAGTTGGCTCCATGGCTGAGTGGGGACTAGAATGCAGATTGCCCAAGTTCCAGACCCATGCTCTCAACCACTGCACCACAGTGGCTCTCCATTCTTCTCTCCAGGGGATCATCGCTCCAGAGGATCTGTACTACATTAGTCATTATGCTTAGAGATGTACCATTTTGGTAATGTAAGCATTTTACATGAATGCTGCTAAATGAATCTAATATATACATCATGGCAGCATGATATATGTACAAAATTCATACTTAATGTTATACAATTCCTAGGGTGTTCAATTCAGGAATTGTAAGAGGAGCAGAGTGTGTGAATTGCATGCATACCACTTCCATTTTCAGTTAACGAACCATAGATTCTAACAATAGGTTAACTCTAGGTATAAATAATTGTGAGATTTTGAGCCTCAGATATCACAAAACTGTCCAGGAATGGGGTGTTCCTAGGTTGTTAATTAAGCACAGAAAAAGTATGCATTTGGTTCAAAGTGCTCCAAGTCTCAATGATTGAGAAAGACATTTATCTGACTAAAATCAAGAAAACAGGATGACACCAGGTCGAACTAGATCATATATGAAGCAACTGATTTTTTAAATATTGTTTTGTTAAATCACATCTGTATATGAACCTGATCAAGTGCAGACATAACACAGTTTATTGCACTTTGCTTTATTGTACTTTGCAGATATTGCATTTTTTATAAATAGAAGGTTTCTGGCACCCTGCATCAAGCAAGTCACCATTTTTCCAACAGCATTTCCTCACTTTGTGTGTCTGTGTCACATTCTGGTGATTCTCACAGTATTTCAAACTTTTTCTTTATTATTACATTTGTTATGGGGATCTGTGATTTTTTAATGTTACTATTGTGATTGTTTTGGGGTACCATGAACTGCACCCGTATAAAATGGCAAACTTAATTGATAAATATTGTGTGTTTTCTGACAGCTCCACTGACTGACCATTTCCCTCTCTCCTTCTCCTCTCTCTATTCTCTGAGACACAACCATACTGGAAGGAAGAGTTGCACATCTCTCACTTTAAATCAAAAGCTAGAAATGATTAAACTTAGTGAGGAAGGCATGTTGAAAGCCAAGATAGGCTGAAAGCTAGGCCTCTTGCACCAAACAGCCAAAGGAAGAGTCAATCAATGCAGCAAACTGCATTGCTGTCTTATTTTAAGGAATTTCCACCTTCAGCAACCATCATCCTGATAAGCCAGCAGCCACCAACATCGAGGCAAGACCCTCCACCAGCAAAAAGATTATGACTCTCTGAAGGTTCAGGTGGTTAGCATTTTTAGCAATAAAGTATTTCTTAATTAAGGTGTGTACATTGTTTTTAAGACATAATATTATTGCATAGTTAATAGACTACACAAAGTAAACGTAACTTTGATATGCATCAGGAACCTCCCCCCAAATCCGTGAATTGCTTTGTTGCAATATTCACTTTATTGCAGTGGTCTGGAACAGAAGCTGCAATATCTCCAAAGTATGCTTTACAAAGGGTTCAGCCCTTCCCTTCATTCCTCAACCATCGCAGTTCTGATTAAAACCATGCCCCATAATGTTGCCACTGGTGCCAACAACAACCTCCTTTCCACAGCAAATTGCAGCCTGAGAGGATGGTTTGCCCTGGGACTGCATTATGTGATAGTTATTTCAGAAACTCAGTGAATGTTATTCTTCAACAGTAATTTTCACAATTTTAGAAAGTCTGTGGCACAGATTAGAAAACCCTATGCCCTATTAATATCTATTAATGTTTATTAATATCCAGGTCAACCAAGTACCTCCAGTGAATAACCAAATCTTAGTACTATTTATCTCTATAGGATGGTATTTATCATGGCTTGGTGAACAGGTACAATTGTTCTTCACAAAATAAACATTTCTGACATTTCCAGGAAATCTCAAGGAAGACGAATGCAATGAGAGAACCCTTCTTATCTACTCAGTGCACTAGCCCTGCCTCTGAGACCATCCACAGTGGAGAACTTGTCCAAAGAGAGTAGCCAATGTGTTTAAAAACCATTGCACATCAGCCAAAATCAAGCTATTACCAGATTCTTCTCTCCAGGAGATAATCTTTAGGACATCGGCCTATGCACATTGTCCTTGTGGACACCTACCACCGGCCTGCTGAATGGGCAGAGAGGGCAAGCACATTCACTCTCCTCTCGGTGGGCCAGATGGGTGGTTGAAGAAAGGAAGGATAATCCTATCCATTTCCTAAAGAATGGTTTAACCATGTATGTGCATTAGAAGGTAAAGATTTGTCAGAGAACTGAGGAATAGGTAAGAACTGTGTATTTTCTATATTACTGCACAAAATGCTGTTCTTGAGAGTGGAGAGTTCATGTTATTCCATTTACAAGGCAACACTCTGACTGCTTGGACAACCAGTGAGAAAAGAAGCAGAGGCACCCACTCTGCAATGTACCGAACTGCCTGTGCCGCTTTCCATGCCATCCAAACCTGCTGAGGTGCATGTTGGGAGTAGCTTCTAAACCACTCCAGAACCCATAATTGGAGCAAAATACACAGCACACATCACACATGGGGCTAAAAATAAGAAGCCACCATGACTCCCTTACCTGCTGGTTGTACAAACCAGCCAATATGGACAATCAACAATCATCTAAGCCTAGGATTCAGCTATCACAACTGCTAAAACAAACACTCAGAGCTGATGTAGGGAATCTGTTTGTACTCACAGGAAACTCCAGGAGTGGAGCCACACTGGCAAACAACTGCAGGACAAAGGGTTTACGATGCAGAATGTAAAATTGGCGGCAGGCAAACTCAATTGCTTGTCGCAGCTGAGGGTTGCTTTCATAGTCAGCATATACCTGGGCAGAAAGAATACCCTTGAAAGTACTGTTTGAAAAAAAATGATGACCTGGAGACAAATTACATTCAAAAACTCCACATATTCCATTCCTGTATTATGCCTATAATACAGGTGGCATCAAGCATAGGCGTGGCTGGGCACTAGCAGGCCTGATAGCCCTGGAGTTGCTCCTCCTCTTCATCCTTGCAAATTGTTTATTTAACTGTCTTTCACTCTTAAGTAACATATTCCTGGGTGCTTAAGCCCAGAAAACTGATGTGAAGAATGGGCTGCAGATGCCTACTCAGTCATGGGTTCTCTGCCTGTCAAACATGAAAGTTGAAGCAATGATAAGGAGGAAGGTGAGCAACAATAACAGCTGGTAACCATGGTCATGACAAAAGAGACTCACAGAGGATGGGGGATCACTGAGAGTGTCTGGCCCAAAGGCCCTCCAAAACCCAGAACCGGCACTATATGCAGGCACACAGAGAGGCATTCCTTTCTGATGGAATAATTACTTGGATATGTATTTCTCCACCAAAAGACAATGTAACTGTGTCATTAAATGGTGTGATGAAGAAATTGCCACTATGACTTAAAGCAACAACAAGGACTCCAAGGCAAGTTTCATGGAAAACCCATTCTGATGCCATATATTGCCTCCCATATCATAAAAAGTATGCTTCTCAATACAAATGACCAGGAAACATTTACACTCACACCCTGCACATGTGCTTTGCAGAGACATCTGGTTAGTTACTCTGGGAACGGGGTGCTGGAATATGTAGTCTCTGGACTGAGCCAACATGGCTCTTCAGATGTGCCTTAAACACAGACATATGTCTAAACTGAGCTGACTGCCTGACTCTAGGAGAACTGGCCTATCAGCTAGTTCAGTGTTGTTGATGCCTCTGTCTCACCTGCAGCATAGTGGGGAGGATCCACTGGTATCCACTGAGAGAAAAGAGGTGGTTGAAATGCACAGCCGTGTTGATTACTGTGGCAGCATATTGCCTCAAGAGGGCACTGTCCTCAGGATGTAGGATCAGGGCCCCATTGAATACATTCAGGAACAGCATGATTTCATCCCCCCAGGGAAATTCACTGGGCATCCCCCAAAACATCTCCTCTAATAGTTTAATCCACAGGCTTTTGTGAAGAGTGTCAAGGCCAAAGAGCTCCTTTCCAGCTAAAAGAGGAAACAAATTAATGTCAAACTCAAATGCTGCAGCTTCTTTCAAAGAATAATGTTTTACCTTCCTAAAAACATTTCACGTTGATCAGTAACCCCATCATCATCATCATCATCATCAGCAGCAGCAGCAGCAGCAGCAGCAGCAGCAGCATGTGCAGCCCAGTAGCTCTCATAGATGAGAATATCAGGGAAAATGGTGGTAGCTGCTTTGGTTATAGACTGAGAGAACTCCCACTAGTTCCCATACCATTATAATTTTCTAGCCTGAAAACTTCATTACACTAAACCATTAACTAAGAGGATCAATGGACATTTCATTTTATCCACACAGAAAAATATGTCCTCTACCCCACAACTGAATTGAGCCACCGGAATTTCAGCAAGAAAATTTATCTGTAGTACCTTGTGGATCATTGAAGAGTGAGAATTCTGCATCAATGGCACTTCGAGGGAAAGAGGGCAAACGAAGAAGGTCCTCTTGTAGCAAAGATACATGAGACTGCTTGTGAGCGATAGGGATCTTCTGTGTCAGAGAAATGAGGAACAGAACCCGGCCCACTTCTTCTAGCTTGCGTGTGAATACCTAGGCAAATACCCAGACAAATGGTCCAGCAATCTGCTTGCACCCAACACACCTAAAATCAGACCTTCAATCTAACACCTGGTTAAAAAGTATTTTGCTACCCTTATGCCCATGTCCTTAAGCAGACGGTTCGCTATGCATCTAAAGTATACCTGCAAGCCTGAAATATAGCCCTCTGTTAGAAATTAGGGTTCCATTTCTTAGTGTCCAAATCTCTTGCAAATTATGTTGATGCAATTTATCTAGATGTTTCATAACTCCCACCTTCATTACCATTCACCAATGCATATTATTTCCGACGCAGTCGGTTCTTGCTTTACAGGGAGTTTATTATTAATTAATTATTTCTTCTGTTTATATCCTAACTGTTAAGAGTAAACCCTCAGATAGTGGGTTCAAGCAAAGGCAAGTTGCTTATCCATAACTGTCATTCTATGAGTGACAGTTTTATTTCCCTGGGCTCCAAGATCACCGCAGACGGGGACTGCAGCCAAGAAATTAAAAGGCGCTTGCTCCTGGGGAGGAAAGCTATGGCAAATCTAGACAGCATACTAAAAAGCAGAGACATCACCCTGCCAACAAAAGTGCATATAGTCAAGGCTATGGTTTTCCCAGTTGCGATGTATGGCTGTGAAAGCTGGACCATAAGGAAGGCTGAGCGCCGAAGGATTGAGGCCTTTGAATTGTGGTGCTGGAGGAGACTCCTGCGAGATCCTTGGACCGCAAGGCGATCAAACTGGTCAGTCCTAGAGGAGATCAACCCTGACTGCTCTTTAGAAGGCCAGATAGTGAAGATGGAACTCAAATACTTTGGCCACCTAATGAGAAGGAAGGACTCCCTGGAGAAGAGTCTGATGCTGGGAACAATAGATGGCAAAAGAAGAAGGGGACGGCAGAGAATGAGGTGGCTAGATGGAGTCACTGAAGCAGTTGGTGTGAACTTGAGCAGACTCCGGGGGATAGTGGAAGACAGGAAGGCCTGGAGGAATGTTGTCCATGGGGTCGCGATAGGTCAGACATGACTTCGTGACTAACAACAACATGAGTGATCATCTGTGCATTCACACATATGGGCTCTGCAGGAAGATTTTACAGTGGTACCTCGGCTCACGAACGCCTCAATTCATGACCAAATTGGGTTGCGAACAGAAATTTCACAAAAAATTATGCTGCAGGGAGGAGGAGATGGCCACGATAGTACTGGAGGGGGGGAGATGGCCGTGATTGTGCCCATGTTCCCTGCCCGAGTGTGCTCGCGATTGCACCCATCATCCCCCCGAGCATGCCTGCGATCATGCCAGTCTCTCCCCGCCAGTGCACCCGTTATTGCACCCGTCTCCCACCACCCGCCCACGATAGCTTTGTTGTTCTTTGTCACTTTGCTTCAAATTTTTTGTGAGCAAAAAAAATAATTACAGAATGGATTAAACTTATTTATATTGACCCTTATGGGGTAATTTGACTTGGCTCATGACCAATTTGGGTCATGACCAGAGTCCTGGAACGGTTAAGTTTGTGAGTCAAGGTACCACTGTACTAGCTAAGAACGTTTTGGCAGGAACCCCTCCCTTCCCACCCTTTCTTTCAGTTCAAAATGAGACCACCAACGTGGTCACCTCTCGGACCCTCTGTGTGAAAAACCCTCCCTCAATAGCTTCTAGGAAGCGACGTGACCTGGCTGTCACCGCTGAGTGAGTCTCCCAACTAATATCCAGGAGATTGAAATCTCCCATAATTACTGTGTCTCTCCCCCAAGATATCCTTAGAATCTGGCCTGTCAGGACATCATCCAGGGTCTCAAGTTGACCTGGAGGGCGATAACAAACCCCCACTGTCGGTCTCTTTCCCTGTCAAGACCCCTAAGTTTCACACAGCCTGCCTCTATCGAATCCCCATCTGTGCTGCTTTCTATCTCATTGCATCCTATCCCTTCCCTGACATATAAAACCACGCCCCCACCCCTCTTTCCCTTTCTGTCCTTTCTAAAATGGACAGGAAGATGATATCGCTGTAGGTTCACATTCCAATCTTGCCTTTCATCCCACCAAGTTTCTGTGATTCCCACCAGGTCATACCCTCCTATTCACAGGAGAGCTTCAAGCTCTTCCTGCTTATTACCCATGCTCCTAGCATTAGTGTTCATGCACCTCAACTCCTTCCCACCGCTTCCTTTCCTTGGAGCCCCCAGCCTCCTCCTCCCTCCCATCCTCCCTGATACCTGGCCCCTCTCTGTAGGAGTCTTATCAGTCCCTGCAGTACCTCTAATACCCTGCTCCCAGGTACAGAAGATCTTGCCTGGAGCCACTGCAAAAACACTTTTTCTGAAGGGGGTCTTCAGTGTCCTCAGAACACATCAGAAAGTGGAGGGAGATAGAAATCAAGAAATCCACATTAAAGAGTAGAAGAGTAAAAAGAAAAAAAATGCTCAGAACTCAAAAAGAAGAGAAGAGTTCCTGAGAAACTATAGGCAATTCAAGAAAAACTGAGGGGAAGGATGGGAACTCCTCCCTTTGTAATGGATGCTGAGGTGGAAGAGAGGTTCCTGCCAACATGGTTCCTGTCTTAGCTAGTAACAATTCCAACTAAATAACAATTCACACTAAGGCTGATTACGAACTGAGACTTGCCAAGAATATCAAGAGCAACCAAAAGGGCTTCTTTCAGCATATAAATAGGAAGAGGAAGAGGAGACAAGTAGTGGGACAACTAAATAAGGAGGAAGGAGATCCAGTGACTGGTATGAGGGAACAGGCACAGATGCTAAATGACTATTTTTCCTCTGTGCTCTCCCCAAAGCAGGATGGGGGATATCCGCATAGGAAATTAGATGAGGTCGGGGACTTAGGGGCACAGATTAGAGTCATCCCCCTTGAAGTCAAGGGGCTCCTCAGGGCATTGGACATTACAAAGGTGCCAGGCCCTGACGGATTACACCCGAGAGTACTTAGACAGTTGGCAGGGGTTCTCTCACACCCACTGGCCTCCATTTTTGAGGCCTCGTGGAGAACAGGTGAAGTTCCAGAGGACTGGAGGGTGGCATCAGTGGTCCCAATTTTCAAGAAGGGTAGTAGAAGGGACGGGGGAATTACAGACCAGTTAGCCTTACATCTATTGTAGGAAAAACAATGGAAAGGCTCATAATAGTGAGAGATCTAGTGATGCTAGATAGGGAAGGGAGGCTGGCAGCCACATAATACAGCTTCTGCAAAAACAGGTCCTGCCAGACAAACCTTGTGGAATTCTACGACAAGGTTTCGAGATGGCTAGAATGAGGGGATGCAGTGGATGTGGTATACCTGGATTTCAGCAAGGCCTTTGACAAAGTGCCCCATGATATCCTGGTGGAGAAACTGAGGAGTTTTGGGATACACCAAAGCACTGTCTGGTGGATTAGGACATGGTTGACTGACCAAAAGCAGAGGGTAACCATTAGTGGGGAATGATCAGGATGGTGGCCAGTGACAAGCGGGGTCCCCCAGGGCCCTGTCCTGGGGCCGATCCTGTTTAATCTTTTCATCAATGACATGGAAGAAGGGGTGAACAGTGTGCTGATCAAATTCGCAGACGACACTAAAACTGGAGCAGTGGCCACAACTGAGGAGCAGGTACTCCAGATCCAAAAGGATATGGACAGACTATGGAAGTGGGCAGGAGACAACAGGATGGCGTTCAATGTGAATAAGTGCAAGGTCTTGCACTTGGGGCATAGGAATAGGTGTCTTAAGTACAGGTTAGGGGACAAGTGGCTGGAGAGCAGCACTTGTGAAAGGGACCTCGGGGTCCTGGTTGACTGCAGGCTAAACATGAGTCAGCAGTGTGATGCGGTGGTCAAGAGGGTGAACGCCACCCTTGGTTGCATAGCCAGAACTGTGGCTTCTAGATCGAGAGAGGTATTACTATTACTCTATACAACTCTGGTGCACCCGCAACTGGAGTATTGTGCTCAGTTTTGGGCCCCTCATTACAGAAAGGATATAGGCAAGTGAGTGCAGCCTAGGGCCACAAGACTGGTGGCCGGTTTGCAGGGGATGGGGTATGAGGCAAGACTAAGAGTCCAACGGGGTCTCTTCAGCCTGGAGAAGAGGAGACTCAGAGGGGATATGTTGGCGACATACAGGTATGTGAGGGGATGTCACCCGGAGGTGGGAAGAGACCTGTTCTCCCCTGCAGAGGACGGTAGGACACGCTCTAACGGAGCAAAGCTCAGGGAACCAAGGTTCCATTTAGATGCCAGGAAGCACTTCCTGACAGTTAGGACCCTGAGGGTATGGAATGGGCTTCCACAGGAGGTCATTGAAGCCCCATCGGTGAGGGTGTTCAAAGATAGGCTGGACATTCGCATGGTGGGCATGTCATGAGCAGAGCTGGCTGGAGCCAGGGTTCTGACTATATGGCCTGGGAGACCCCTTCTGGCTCGCTCTGTTTCTAAGTTTCTATTTTTTTCATTGAGGTTCCTGCTGGAAAAGTCCCATGCAAGATGGAATACCTGTTTCTGAATAAGTTCTTGCCCCTTCTCCGGGTGCATGTGTACCAAGTTCAACTGGGGAGATACTGATCTTCGAAATGGGTAAATATCACGGACGTATGTCTACAGTGCAACAAAAAACATAAAATATTATTAATAATAATAATTTATTTCTATACCACCCAATAGTTGAAGCTCTCTGGATGGTTTACAATGTATTTTGCAAATGAAAACATGTAGTTGCAGTTGTAATGACAACATTAGTAATCTGTTTCAGGAATACTGGAAGTTGTAGAATTTTTTTCTGTCTAAACATGCCTCACATTACACCCAATGCTCCAAGGCACCATGGAATGCAGAACAGCACATCTCCAGGACTTCTTTCAGAGCAGGAGCAATGATGTCATTGACAGATAATTGACAGATCGTTATTGTCCTCTCTGCCTTATGGTGAGTCCTAGGAGGGAATACCCTCACAAACTTGAGATTTGTGGAGTTCTTTGAGGTGATGATAAGGATTTCAATTTTCACTATTGTTTGTGAGGGGTTAAAATAGAGGAAGTCAGGGGATAATGTCACAAAAGCCTGATGCTTCTTTGCTTTTCTTTGTTGAGGCTCTTACTCCAGATAATAATAAATATTCAGCTTAACCTTAAACAATTCCAGCTTAAACACTTCTTAAAACTAGGTGTGATTTACAAGCTGAAGCCCTGCAGTCAGGAGCATCACTGAGTTCAATGACACTCACTCCCAGATAAACTATATACTGGATTGTAGTTGTGCTTCAAGAACTTAATTGTGGGATTTTATTAAAGGTTTGTTTGGGATGTCTGTGCTTTACAGACATTGGTTAGATGTCTGTTTCTAACAAATGCATTAGCTCCTTTGAGTATAAATAATAGAAAAGCAGGATGTCCAGTGGGAAAGTTTGAGACAATTAATTAAGCATTAGTTTTACTGCCTGCCTTTCTGCTAAGAAGAGTGCTCAGTGGGGCTAATATTTATAAAATATGGATTAAAATCAGAATCTTAGCTAAAACATAACATAAACATAAATCTACTAAAAGCAAATCCTAAAGAAAGAGAGAGAATCTAATCGGTGAACATTCTATTCAGGAGCAGAGCAGATTGCACAAGAAACACATACTAAATGTGTTTAGCATGGCTCCCAGGAGCGACCAGCGTCGACGAGCGGCCCACCACCATCCGCGCCACCCAAAGCCCGCGCTGCCGAGGCCTGCTGCTGCCGCCGAGGCCCGCTGCTGCCGCCAGGACCACCGCCAAGGACCCTGCTCCGCCCCCCCACAGTGTGACTGAGAGACGCACCAGGATGGGGTGGGACGAGGGGGAGGGGCCCTGCAGCCTAGAAAGCGCCGGTGGTGGCCAGGCCGGCCCCTGGGAGCAACCAGCGTCAACGAGCGGCCCACCACCATCTGTGCTGCCCAAAGCCCACGCCGCCAAGGCCTGCCGCTGCTGCCGAGGCCTGCTGCTGCCTCCGAGGCTTGCCCACGCCGCCAGGACCACTGCCGAGGACCCTGCTCCGCCCCCCCCGGCATGAGTGAGAGACACACCGGGACGGGGTGGGGCGAGGGGGAGGGGCCCTGCGGCCTAGAAAGCGCCGGCGGCAGCCGGGGCCAGTGGCCTCGGGGCGATGGCCGAAGGGCGACAGCCTAAGGGTGGTGACGCCGTTTGGGGAGCTGAGCGGGGGCTGGGCTGGCCAGGGGCTCTGGTTCTCGTCTTGTTTGTGGGCTGGCGGGGGGTTAAGGTGAGTACGCTTTTAGCTGTTTTAATTGTTGGTTTTAAGTTGTTTTTAATGGTGCATCTCATGCTTACAGTATGATGTCGCCTGGGGAGCACGTGGGCACCACCATTGGGGTGGTCATGGGCAATGGATGTTATGGCATTGGGGGTTTAATAGGTCTGCATAGAAGAAGGAGGGACAGATAGTTAACACCTGTTCCTCTTTCTGGTTATTCCCCCAGCCGGCGGGTTCCAGGTAGACTTGTCAACTGCCCCCCAGGCCTGTCGGTGCTGCTGTTTAATGGCAGGTCGGTCCAAAACAAAGCAACACTCATCCACGATTTGATTGTGGATGAGAGGGCCGACCTGGCTTGTATCACAGAGACTGGGCGGGGGAAGGGGGGATGTCGCCCTCTCACAACTGTGCCTGCCTGTGTACCTGGTCCAGCACCGAACACACCTGGAGGGGAGGGGAGGGGGGGTCGCTCTGATTTATCGAGCTTCTATTTCCCTTTTGGGGCTTCCTGTCCTCTCGAGGCCGAGTCTAGAGTGCCTCCACTTGGTGTTGGGCGACCGAGACAGACTGGGGATTCTGTTGGTGTACCGTGCACCCTTCTGCCCAACAGACTCCCTGCCTGAGCTGACGGAGATCATCTTGGACCTGGTGTTGACTCCCGGGATGCTGGTCCTGGGGAACTTCAATCTCCATGCCGAGACAGTTCTGACCGGGGCGGCTCAGGACTTCATGGCCTCCATGACAGCCATGGGGCTGTCTCAACATGTCACTGGCCCGACCCATGAGCGTGGACACACTCTGGACCTGGTTTTCTCAACAGGGCAGGAAGAGGGTGATCTGAGAGTGAGGACTTAAGTCTGACGCCCTTGTCATGGTCAGATCACTTCCTCATTAGGTTTGAGCTCGAGAGCAGCCTTTCCCTCTGTAAGGGTGCGGGCCCGATTGTGTTGGTCTGCCCCCGGAGCCAGATGGATCCTGATGGATTCCTGAAGGCTCTGGGGGATTTTCCAACACAAGGCTGGTGTTCCTATCGATGCCTTGGTTGAACTATGGAATGGGGAGATGACCAGGGCTATTGACACGATCGCTCCCAAGCATCCTCTCCCACCTGGCAGAGCCTGTTCATCTCCTTGGTACACATCTGAATTACAGGCGATGAAGCAGGTTGGGAGACATCTAGAGCGTAGTTGGAGGAGATCACGGGATGAATCTGACCGAACACACTTAAGAGCCCACTATCGGGCCTATGCTGTGGCGGTGAGGGCGGCAAAGAAGAAATTTTTCTCCACTTCCATTGCCTCCTCACAATGCTGTCTGGCGGAGCTTTTTCAAGTGGTGCAGGGGCTGGTACATCCGGACCCAAAGAGAGATCTTGTGCCACCCTCGAAGGCCCACTGTGACGACTTTGCCAAGCATTTCAGGGAGAAAATCGCTCAGATTCATCACGAGCTTGACTCTACTATTGAATCAGATTCTACTGGGGAGGTGCCAATGACGCCATCAAGTCCACAATTAATGGATGAATTTCAGTTGTTGTGACCTGATGATGTGGACAAGGTGCTTGGACAAGTACGTCCTACCACCTGCTTACTAGACCCTTGCCCATCTTGGCTACTCAAGAAAGCCAAGGACGGGATAGGGACCTGGATCCTGGAGGTGATCAACACCTCTTTAAGAGACAGCCGGGTACCTGCCCCTTTAAAGGAGGTGGTAGTCTGGCCAGTCTCAAAAAAGGCATCCCTGGATCCAGAGGTGGCCGCCAATTATAGACTGGTGGCCAACATCTCGTTCTTGGGTAAGGTGCTAGAGCAGGTGGTGGTGGGACATCTCCAGGCACTCTTGGATGAAACTGATTATCTGGACCCATTTCAGTCTGGCTTCAGACCTGGGTACGGTACTGAATCTGCCTTGGTCGCCCTGTACAATAACCTATGCAGGGAAAGAGACAGGGGGAGTGCGTCCCTGTTAGTTCTCCTGGACCTCTCAGTGGCTTTCGATACCATCGACCATGGTATCCTTCTGGAT
>NW_025335627.1:16098134-16254186 GCF_004798865.1 Varanus komodoensis
GCTCCAGGCACTCTTGGATGAAACTGATTATCTGGACCCATTTCAGTCTGGCTTCAGACCTGGGTACGGTACTGAATCTGCCTTGGTCGCCCTGTACAATAACCTATGCAGGGAAAGAGACAGGGGGAGTGCGTCCCTGTTAGTTCTCCTGGACCTCTCAGTGGCTTTCGATACCATCGACCATGGTATCCTTCTGGATAGGCTAGCGGGATTGGGAGTTGGAGGCACCGCGTTGCGATGGTTCCGCTCCTATCTCAATGGCCAATTCCAGAAGGTGGTGCTGCGGGACTATGGCTCTGCGCCATGGCAGTTATGCCATGGAGTTCCGCAGGGGTCCATTTTGTCCCCCTTGCTATTCAACATCTACATGAAACTGCTGGGAGAGGTCATTCGGAGGTGTGGGCTGTGGAATCATCAGTACGCTGATGATACCCAGCTCTACCTCTCATTTTCCACCAATCCAGGTGGGGCAGTGGCTGTACTAAACTGGTGCCTGGCCAAGGTAATGGGCTGGATGAGGGCCAATAAACTGAAGCTCAATCCAGACAAGACGGAGGTCCTGTTGGTGGGTGGTTTGGGCTTCGGGATGGGGGACTTGGGCCTTGTCCTAAATGGGGTTGCACTCCCTCTGAGGGACAGGGTTCACAGCTTGGGAGTGCTCCTCAACCCTGAGTTGTCAATCGAAGCTCAGGTGACGGCGGTGGTGAGGAGCACCTTCCTTCAGCTTCAGCTGATCCTTCAGCTGCGTCCCTTCCTGGAGAACGACTGCCTGGTGACAGTGACACACGCATTGGTAACTTCCCGATTAGACTTCTGTAATGCGCTCTACATGGGGCTACCCTTGAAGACGGTCCGGATACTTCGATTGGTGCAGAATAGAGCTGCCAGGTTGCTGACAGGGACTGGGTGTTGTTCTCATATAACCCCAGTTCTCTGTCAGCTTCACTGACTCCCAATTGAAGTCTGGACCCAATTCAAGGTGTTGGCTATGACCTATAAAGCCCTTAACGGCTTGGGACCTGGTTATCTAAAGGAACGCTTGCGTCCATATATGCCCTCTCACCCCTTGAGATCGGCAACAGATGCCCTTCTCCGGGAACCCTCTGTGAATGATATTAGGAGGGTGAGTACGCGGAGGAGGGCCTTCTCTGCAGTGGCGCCCCACCTATGGAATGCGCTCCCCAGAGAGGTCTGCCTGGCGCCATCATTATTTGTTTTTCAGCGCCAGGCTAAAACCTTTTTATTTAAAACTTATTTTAACTGTTAACTTATTATGTATTTATAGGTTTTAAAATTTTTAAGCCGAGATGTTACTGAGCTTTTTAATTTTTAATTGCATTAATTGTTATTTATTTGTTTTAATTAAGTTGTGAGCTGCCCCGAGGCTTTGTTGCAATGGGGGCAGTACAGAAATGTTTTAAATAATAAATAAATAAATAGATAAATAAAAATGTCTTTGCCTGCAGACAAGAGGATAATAAAGAGGGAGCTAACCTTCCCTCTGGACAGAGAGTTTCACAGCCCAGAAGCAGCCATTGAAAAGATGCTCCTTGGGATGGCAATAGGGCAGCTGCCATGGTAAGTGTCCTGCATTTCAAAATATACCACTACCGCAATGCTGGACACATTCTGGGGTTTTCCACCTTAGTCTCTGTACAAGAAAAAACCAACACCTTTTGCTCTTTCAATTGGAGGAATACTTTCTAATTAAAAAGTAAACCCTGAAAACAAAGAGTATCTTATTATATCACTCTTCGAAGATAGGAGAATGTGTCTATTATATAGGCAACCAATTTCTCAATAATAATGGATGCATAAAAGCATAACATAAAACTTTTTCTCACCTTATTATAATGGATAAGGTTCCACCGTTTATCCATTAAAAAATAATTGGAAGATTGGGATTCAGGTATGTTAAAAAATTCCAGACATTCCTGTGATGAGAAAAAATAAACATCAGATTCTATCTATTAATCAGGCTGAATAACAGGCATATGGGATAGTATATTCTTTGTTCTGGGATTAACTGTGCTTTTTATTCAATGTGGTTATAATTTTCAATTCAAAAATTTACATAAAATGTTTCCCTAGAGAACGGTGGTGACATCTTTGTCCCCCTGCCCATAACAGAGGGACTTTAACTACAAGTCTTTCAGGCCTTGTGCTGTAAAGAGAACAGACTACAATATTGTGCACAAAGTGTACTATGTAAATAGAATACATATTCAACCCACTAAATATTCAAAATGATTTAAACCATCTTCTTTCCCCCTTTTTCTTCTCTTCCACTTATAGGACTGCCATTCTGCTGACAGAACTGCTTTTATCAAGGGAACCGGCAGATGCGATTACTCCCTCCCCATGCAAGCTTTCTACATATACTGCTCTGTAGCACTGCAAAACAATCCAGGCACTGAGAAAAACTGGTTAGGAAAGAAGGATAAAGCCCCGTTGCATTAGAGGACTTCCACTAGCATGACCTTGGATTTAACATTTATTCTTATTCTTTTCTTGCATCATAGTAAATAGATCTGATCAAATACCAAAAAAGGCAAACAGTGACTATGATATTAGGGTAATTCCTTATTATCTAAGTGGGATTTGGTTAGTTATAATTGTAAATAATGCGGGGGTATGTATAGGTGCAATCTTGGAGTTGGTTTCCAAATCACAACTGGAATTAATATGGCTTATTGCAGACACTTACCTTACCAGCACTACATCTCATTTGACAGATCAGCCATGATTCACCCCTGTCCACTACACAGCTTAAGTACAGTATGAATTGGGTGCTGCATGAGATCTACATGCATAATGGCCCTGTTCACACTGTGTTCCTCTCCCCATGCCTGTTTTTGCGAGGGTATGAAACATACATATGTGCCTTTTATATAGATGAAACTTATTTTTGAGTATCTACCTCATAGCTTACCTGTAATGGAGGGAAGAAGCACACATTTCCAATGTACAAACTGGAGTACAGGCTGGCTAAGTGCTTGAACTAAAGATCTATAAGTGAAAAGGTTCTACACTAAATCAGGAAAATCTTACCAGGTTATGCTGGAGTTGATGGCACATGCAGATAATGGATCACGTAACAATAATGAAACAAATATCAGGTAATGAAATGAAGATTCGTAAGGTTCTGAAATACTGGTGGATTTGAAAATCTAGAGATCAAAATATATTGCAGAAGAGTTTTGATTAAAATAAAAATCCAGACCTTTAAAAGAGCTTCAAACTGGGTATCTTCATGGACTGGTAGCTGGGTTGGAATATCACATTCATTTTGTCCATGAACAACCAGAGTCTTCGTACCTTTAAAAAGCAATATAATATAATAAGATCTTAACAACAATTGAGTCATAGCATACTTGACTGTAAAGTGCCATCACTATTGGCAATTTTAAGCCTATGGTACACAGCTCTTAGGGAAAAACGAGTGAAGTACAATTTGGGATTCACTAGTCAGTATTTCTGTGTTTAAAAAAACATATTTCGTCCTTCCTACAAGAAACTCAGGGACATATAAATGGATCTTCCTAAACACCCCATTTTATCTAACTTTGTGTACTAGCTGAAGCCAAGAGCTTACTATGTCACTGGAAGCTGAAACTGAGTCTTTCCAGTCGTACAACATGCTTGATCTAATGAGTGAACAGTACTCTCTTATTCAGACACACCAAGAGCTAAGAAGGCAGACTAATCCTGTTTTTTCTGTCATTTGTAGACCTGTAGAAGTGTTTTGCTGTTACTAATATCTTACATGCATTCTCCAAGGGGGTTCTAGAATTAACCATAGAGCTGATGCAGAAAATGGTATTTCAGAAAGTTGCATTTTTGTCAAAGAAGAGTACTGATGGATCATTTTAACTGTGGTCCACACTATGCAGAGGCAGTTCATATAGAACCTGCAACACACACACACACATACACCAGCCCATGGGATTTTTTGCTCTTCTGAGTCTGCTTCATGAAAGCTTGGGCCTCACTCCCAAGCTCTGGTCAACCACATGTCCCTCATGCAAGCACAGCAGGCACAAAGAATGTTCATCTGTCAGCAGCAACATTGAGCTGCACTGCACACATTTGCAGAAGGGGGCCTTCACTGCCACCGAGAAGGAGATGAAGAAGGAAAGAGAAAAATAAAGAAAAGAGCAAGGTGTATTTTGGGATAATGTAGGGTCATAAAGAGAATTTTACTTTTCATTTCATTTTTTAAAGGTGGATAAAGACAAGACCAGTTTGTAAAAGCTAAGAGAAAACTCATCAGGAGAAGTAATAATAGGTTTATAAAGAAAGATGCTAAAATGCTCAAGGAAAAAATGCTCAGGATTTAGAGATTCAATGAAGAACTTCCCAAGGCACTGAAGGAGGTGGAAGAACTGAGGGAAAGGGTGGGAGCGCCTCCCTTTTATAACAGATGCCAGGGTTGGGGAGGAGTTTCTGCTAGTACATTCTTAGTTGCTAAATCTTTCTGGTGATGGTCTCCACACAGGCTAGAACCCGTATGAGCAATGCACAGAATCCATGAAGAAGAGTGTCACTTTTGCACATGAGCACAGGTCTCCAAACACTGTTGTTGATGCACTCCATCCAGTCCATTTGCACAGCCAAGTTGGAGGAATTAAATAAGTGGTTCAATCAGCCAAAAAAGTTTCCCATCACTAACGTACAAGACTTCAACAGAGATCTGTTTAGAGTTTTGTTTTTTTTAATCATTCTATTTTACATTTGGAGATTCTTTAACCAAAATCCTGTGCAGGCATTCAGCTTGCTCAAATGAAAGCTAAAAATGAGGGATAAAGCAGGGTATCTGATCTCACAGACAGTTCAACTTGCATTCAAGAGAACATGAGCAGAAAACTTCTTCAGACCTTTCCCCTTAATATGGGAAGAGACTGCATGCAATTCATCCCTTCCCACTTTGCATCTTTAAGTGAAATAATTAAAAAGGACAGTCTTCTGAAAAAAGCAATAGCAGCACTGGTTCAGCTGCAAATGTCAATATAAAGAGCAAATTCAGGCAAAAGGCCCCACTATGTATAAACAGAATGGATCCCATACCTGGCATTGAGGCAGTAACAAGCAGCTTTACTTCACACTGTTCCTTTTTCATAGTCTGCTTGAGATCCTTGAAGAAAAGTCCTTCCACATAGCCCACTACTTCCCAAAGAAAAGTCAAAGTTGCTGAAATGGCATCCATTCCCCATTCGCATGGCGTGCGCACAAAATACATAATCAGTCCCACCTATAAGTTACAAAAGTATATAGCATGCTTGGTTTAGTTTTGTAAATAACACACTGGATATACAAATCAGAGACCCTTTGATTTCAAAGAATAATGCAGTCTATCTTACTGTTACCAGAACCAGCAAGTCTGGACCAGTTCTTCCCAGGTTACTTTTTGTGCATGTCCCCACTGAGTCAGAAAACAGAGTAGCAAATGGCTCTAATCCGCTGAATGTACTACAGGCAGATATAAAGGCTTTGGGCTGAATACCACTGGAATGGCCTTATTCTTCTGCAGCCTTCTAAATTCTTGGAGAGCAATCCATTTGCAAACATTAAAACATGTTTTGGGTCCACATTATTTTCAATGTTCTATTTTCCTGTGGTAATCATAAGCATATCAGTATCAGAACAAATGTTACCACCTGAACCGATTCACCTTGCATTTGATACACTTTCAAAAAGTGTTTCCTTGGATTGTGGTAAATTCATGCTAATTGTGTTTTTGAACATGAACTGTAACAATTTGAAAAGTAAAAGTCAATATTAACTGTATAAAAAAATGGGATGATGATGATGACAACGAAGACGACAATTGGCTGGCCATGTAAAAAAGGCAGGTTGCTTACCTGTAACTGTCGTTCTTTGAGTGGCCATCTGTGCATTCACACATATGGGTGCTGTGCCTGTGCAGTGTCTGCAGCCGGGAAAGATTCAAAAGCCTAACGGTTTTGGCAGGAACTCTGCACCCCTCCCCCTCATAGTATAAAAGGGCGGAATGCCCGCCATTTCCCCAATCTACTGAAGAACGACTGTTTGCCCCCAGGTGGAGGTTGTAAGCACTACACATTCATCTATAATGACATAAGAGAAAAACATGCTCTCAATGAGGCACAATGACCTAAGTAGGTATACATGCAATTGCATACAAAAACCAAGTCAATAAACCCAGTCACCGACACTGAGTGGGGCTGGCAAGTGGGTTGTGTGAATGCACAGATGGCCACTCGAAGAATGACAGTTACAGGTAAGCAACCTGCCTTTCTTTGTCATGGCCTCTGTGCATCACACATATGGGTGATTAGTAAGCTTACCACACCTGGAGGCGGGACGGTGTCATCACTGAAGAACTGAAAAGAGGGCTGTGCGGCCGAAGGAGCAGTCCTGTCTGGCATGAACAGCTAGGCGATAATGCTTGGCAAATGTGCAAGGGGTAGTCCAGGTGGCCGCCTTGCAAATGTCATGCAGCGGGATGCCAGCAGGGAAGGCAGAAGATGCCGCAACATCTCTTGTGGAATGGCCTCTGGGCATTACAGGCAGCTCTAACTTGGAGAGCTGATAAGAAAGCTCCTGATTGATGTGAAATGGCGAAACAGGAAAGCCGGGTCGGTGCGGAGAACAACTCTCTCCTTGTAGAAGTTGAGGTAAGAAGGGTCATGTGAAGAGCACAAAGTTCACTAGACCTTCATGTGATGGCTACAAGGAGAGCTGTCTTCCAAGACAGTAGATGCAACTCGGTAGTAACTAATGGCTCGAAAGGAGGTTTAGTGACCACTTGCAGAATGACAGAAAGGCTCCATGTTGGTACGACTGATCGAACTGGTGGCTGGAGATTCTGTAATCCTCTCAAGAAGCACTGGATGAGAACATTGGAAAACACTGACGAACCCAATGCTGGGTCATGGTAATGTGAAATAGCTGCAATGTAGACCTTAATGGAGGAAGGTTTCAGTCCAGTCTGATGTAGAAACAGAAGAAATTGCAGAATGTTTTCAATGGAAGCCAATTGAGAGGCAAAGTGGTTAGTATCAGCAAATGAAGTAAAGCGCCTCCATTTAGCTGCATATGAACGGCGAGTAGCAGGTCTTAGTGCAGACTGAAGAATGAACTGTATGTCAGGATGGAAAGCGCTTGGATTCGATGAAGAGTCATTCCATGTCGTTGAAGATGAAGATATGGCCATGGCAGAGAGCCGCTGGGTCAGCATCAAATCCAACAAAGCTGTCGGTGTCAATGAAGTAGCAGAGTTCATTGAATGAGCCAGGCTGTAAGATTCAACAAATGAAGGTCTGGATGCTGAACCACATTGTCTTGTTGAATTAGAAGATGTGGAATCTGAGGAAGCTGTTGAAAAGTGTTGTTGGAGAGACGAAGGATGATGGGGAACTATGGTTGATGAAGACACCAAGGCATGATGAGGATCCCTTAAGCATTGTACTGATTGATTTTGTAAGTACAATGCTTAAGGGATGAGGATCCCTTAAGCATTGTACTGATTGATTTTTCACACTCAAGCATTGTACCTTGAGTGTGAAGGCCGGCACAGAGGGCTCCCCATCCCGTGAGGGAGGCATCCGTGTAGAGAGTCAATGTCAGTTAAGGTAGATGGAATGAAGTTCCGATGGATAGATTGTCCTCTACCATCCACTGTTACAAAATCGGAAGGATGGAGGTAGGCAGGTGAAGCGGACGATGTGGAGAGTCGCGCTGTGGGTGAAAGAGGAGATTGAACCATAGCTGCAGTGGCCTGATCTGCAGTCTGGCACTGGGAACCACAGAGACGGTGGAAGCCATGTGCCCAGCAGCTTCTGTTTAGACAGAGCAGGTACAGTCCATGTGGATTCGATGGATGAATGAGCGAAGCTTCTCCTGACAATCCCAAGGAAGAAAAGCTCGTGCACGTAGAGAATTGAGGTGGGCTCCGATGAGGTCAATGATCTACGAAGGAACAAGGCAGGATTTGTCATGGTTAATACAAAGTCCGACCTCATCAAGGAGGAAGCATGTTGTACGAATAGCCGATAGAAGGCCTTCTCTAGAAGAGGAGATGATCAAACAGTTGTCAAGGTATGGGTAAACATGAATTCCTTGCAGCTTCAGTTGGGCAGACAGGAACCATGTATTTAGTAAAGACCCTTGGTGTGGTAGCAAGCCTGAAGGGGAGGATGTTATACTCAAAAAGATCGGAGCTGACTGTTAAAGCGGAGCAGTCGCCTGTGAAATGGATGAGTGCTGTTGTGGAAGTAAGCAACCTTCAAGTCCAGAGATGTGAACCAATCCTCTCTCCTGAGCAATGGAAGAATATTTTGAAGGGTGGTCATTCAAAATTTTTTCATCCTGATGAACTTATTGATGCCATGTAGATCCAATATCAGGTGCAGACCACCGTCCCATTTTGGGACCATGAAATATCTCGAGTAGAAACCATGGAGCCCCTCAGAGTGCATGAGTTGTTGAATCGCTCCTTTACAAAGCAGCTGGGAAACTGTCTTTGAGGACCGAAGAAGAAGGCGTATATTGGATTGGTCCCGAAGTGGGTACGGTATCAAACTTGATTTTATATCCGTGCTCCATGATTGACAAAACCCACCGATCAGATGTGATGGACTCCCAAATGTGTTGTGCCTAACAGCTCGACAGAGGCGTTGGCACGCGAGAGAGGGCCAGAAGCTCACAGTAAGTGTCAGGCCTTGGAACAAGGGGATTTATACTTGGTGCCCAGGGCCCAAACAGCCCCTCTGCAGCCCGACTCTGAGGCTTCCGAGCGAGTAGCCTCCCCACATCCTAGCTCTGAGTTGTTTGAGCAGAGTGCAGCTTCCCTTCCTCTAGACTCTGAGGTGTTTGAAGAAGTTGCCCCCCCCCACCTCCTGACTCTGAAGCTGCTGGGCAGAGTCCTGGAGAACAGGAAGATGTAACAGGAAATTTATGGAACACTCAGCTCTGGATAAGATTAGTTAGACCAATAGGGACGGCAGCAGAGAAGCTTGTCCCACCCACGGACAGAAAGACGTGAAAGGAGATTGAGATCCATGTGACTTTTCTCCTCAGAGTTCAGAAAGGAGGGGGCAACTGAGCTGCGAGGAGCTCATCGCCAGAGCTTATCTATTGCATCGTAAATCTTGTAGCGAACAGCAATAAAAGTATTTAGTTTTATTGCCAACTGCTGTGTGAGTTAATTGGAGACTTGAGCTATGGCCTCACGACAAAATGAGGAGTCGACTCTGCAGTCAGTCCCCAAAAGAAAGAGGGGAGGGTGGGTTTAGGAGGAGAGGAGAGGTTCACTTGACCTGTCAATGTTGCCGCTTATTGGAGTCGGGGTGGCGGCAACCCAGTTGATAGCGCAGCACTGGCTGTTTGCGATTGTGCTGCTGACAGGTCTGGAACTGCTGCTGGCTGGTGTACTGTGGGTAAGGTTGATACTGGTTCTGTGGATGAGACCTGGACCACTTACGTCAACTCTGGGCAAGAACTTCCATATGTTGAGCAGGGACGCGAGCCTCATGGATATTCTTCAATTTGTGGTCCGTCTTCATGTTGAACAGCCAGAGCCATCAAAGGGCATGTTCTCAAAACCTTCTTTTGGTCTCATCCGGTAAGTTGCAGTTCCTGAGCCAGGCATGACAACAGAGGGCTGCAGCACCAACGAGAGCCCTTGAGTTGCAGTCGACATGATGCCTCGCCGTAGAAAGTTGTTGAATGGTCCACCTGCATTGCCTCTCAAATAAACATGTGAGCCAGGTCCCTCTGCTGCTCCAGAAGTGACACCATGATGTTCTCCAACTTCTGCATCAAGAAGCATTGATATCTCGCCAGTATTACCTTGTAGTTGGAGATATGGAGGCCAAGACCTGTGGCGGCGTAGATATGGCAAGCCATCTTGTCAACCTTTCACCCTTCCTTGTCTTGGGGAGTGGAGTGCTCCCTGGTCTCATGGCCCTAAGATGACTCCACAACAATAGAGTTAGGCTTGGGATGACGCAGGAGGAACAGGATGTCTTGTTCCTGTACCCTGTACATTGATTCATATCACCGTGAAGTTGGTTGTGGCTAGTTGGGGAACCGCCAGGATTCAGTCATGGGGTGGCACAGTGCTGTAATCAGTGGCAGGATGATGGCAGAAGATTGTTCCTTCTTAACAATATTGTAGAAGTTGTTGGTACTGGGATCGAAGAAGTGCTGGGCCTCAATCTCCAGTGACCTAGCCAATTGCACCATCAGTTCCCCAAATGTAGAGTATGACTCCTCAGGTGAACTAGGGCCTTGCACTGTTATCACCATGTCCGGTGAAGTCGACGCTGCTTCTGAGTCCTCCCAATCCAAGTCATACTGGAATGGAGGACTGAAAGAGGAGTCAGCCAGCAAGGAAGGGTGCCTGGGTTGGACAGCCGCTGACGTCGAGGGAGCCTCTCTTGGTGTTTGTTTGTTTGTTTGTTTGTTTAAACCATTTCTATGCTGCCCCATTCATAAAAAGCCTCGGGGTGGCTTACAACATTAATAAATCAACATAAATAAACAGTTATATAATTAGACTTAAAAAACCAGAAACATCTCGGCATGTACATAAAAACCCGATAAATTCAGTTCATAAATTAACAATTAAAATAACTTTTAAATAAAAAGGTCTTGGTCTGGCGCCGAAAAACAAATAACGACAGTGCCAGGCGGACCTCTCTGGGGAGCGCATTCCATAGGTGGGGTGCCACCGCAGAGAAGGCCCTCCTCCGGGTACTCACCCTCCTAATATCTTTCACGGAGGGTTCCCAGAGAAGGGCCTCTGCTGCCGATCTCAAGGGGCAGGAGGGCATATCTGGATGCAAGCGTTCCTTTAGATAACCAGGTCCCAAGCCGTTGAGGGCTTTAGAGGTGATAACCAACACCTTGAATTGGGTCCGGACTTCAATGGGGAGCCAGTGAAGCTGACAGAGAACTGGGGTTATATGAGAACAACACCCAGTCCCTGTCAGCAACCTGGCAGCTCTGTTGGAGTATTGGAGACGAGATGGAACGGTGTGGATGCATGGATGGGTAGTACCCGTAGGGTGGGTAATCATCCCAAGGCTCCCGACAGGAGACACTGTAGGGCATCTGCACCCAGTGTCCGGAAGGCCAACTGGACGCACACTGCTGCTGGGGCACCTGCTGAGGCGGGGCCCTTGGGGAAACCTCAGGAGAAGGCTGCGGTGGAGTCGGTGAGCATGCCATCGGAGAGGCCATCTGAGAAGAGTCCCAGATCTCTCCATCAGAAATGGATCCCAATAAGACTGCCTCCTGATGGTCCAGTGAAGACAGGGCTGATGTAGCGATCTGCTGAGGGGACCCTGGCGGGGTCATCTGCATGACCAGCTGAAGGATAGGGCCGGTCAGTGTCAGCATCGATGCCGCAGTCGGGACTGACAGAGCAGATGACCCCGAGTCTCAATGATGGGGTTGGTCGGCCTTCTTCAATTTATGGGGTGACTCATCTGCCCTGTCTTTCTTGGCCTTCTTATGGACTGAGGACTTATCCAATCTGCTATGCTTCCTCTTCTCCTTTTGTTAGTGAGGAGAGCGAGAGGAGCGATGGGCTTCCGGCAAAATCACTCCATCGGCTGATGGGCGAGAAGGAGAAGCAGCTGAGGAAGAGGACTGCTAAGCGGGCTGGGCCGCAAGTTGGTTGGAGGCGGCTAGAGCCTGGTGCCATAACATTTTACGTAGGGAGTTTTCGCGGTTCTTGCAAGCCTGCTTAATAAAGGCCTGACAATGTCCACACTTATCGATTCTGTGGCCTTGTCTCAAGCACAGAAGGTACGGATCATGTGGATCAGTGGGGGACATCTTGGCCCCACACTGGGAACACTTGCAGAAAGTCGCACCTGAGCCATCGAGAGAAAATAGAGGATAGCAAAGTAAAGGAAAAAAGAGTAACGATGGAAGGGTTTACGTGTGTGTGTGTGTGTGTGTGTGTGTGTTGGGGGGGAGGGAAAAAGGGGTTTTAGAAAGAACTTCTAAACGGGGGAGGGGAAGGCAATGTAACTTGGAAAGGAGATCTTAATGAAGGATCTAACGAGAGAAAAGAGAACAATAGAAGGCTTTTGAACAACAGCAAGTACATCTACGGCAAGAGACAAAAGGCTCGAGGCACAGCGAATGGCAGTTGGAAGAAGACTGGGGAAATGGTGGGCACTCCGCCTTCTTATACTGTGGAGAGGAGGGGTGCAGAGTTCCCGCCAAAACCGTTAAGCTTTTGAATCTTCCCGGCTACAGGCACTGCGCAGGCGCAGCACCCATATGTGTGATGCACAGAGGCCACGACGACTAAGAACATGGCTTATGTTGGCCATGGAAAAGTACTGTGGTCTTATGTTCCTCCATGACCCTCACCTGTCCTCTTCTTGTTATGTGCCACTTTCATTGTGGAGACCCTGGCTTGCGTTTATCCAAGGTCCACATAACACCCCAAGTCAGGAATTCTGGCTTAAGGCACAGTCCTGTGTGTGTAAAGATCTGAAATAATCCTGTAACTTCCAACATGCCCCAGTCACTGTGGCTTCCAGAATGATGGGACTTTTCCTCCATGCTGCCTGAAAAATGATGGACGTTATAGGACTTTTTCCACATAAACATGTGCAGGATTGCACCCTTAATGTTGATTAATAAACCAAGAAACTAAGCCAGGACCTGCCTTAATGCAGATTAGGAACTCCATGTCAAAGCAACCTACAATGTGAGAAGGGGAAGAGTGAGGAGGGAGGCATGCATGGCCACGGTGCTCATTGATAGCTTTCTAAGGGAGCCAGCATTTTTAGTGTTGGACTTTGGGATACAAGGGCTGTAGTCCCACTCAGCCATGAGGCTCACTGGGTGGCTTTAGGCCAGTCACAGACTCCTAGCCTGACCTGCCAGAAAGGTGAGGACAGGGAATGGAGGATCATGTAAGCTGCCTTGGGCTCCTTGAAGGAAAAAATGGTGGGATATACATGTAATATAAAGGAATAAAGTATGTTTTCTGAAGCTGGAGACAAACAATGAAATGCAGCCACTGTAAAGGGTACACTCAAATAACTTATCTGTCATCAATTAATTCTCATATCATTATTCTAATATTAAAATTCTGAATGAATTATTATGACTTCTGAACCCTGATATTCACATTTTACAAATGATTCAAGCTACACAGTAGGTATAGTATGATACCATACCATACCATACCATACCATACCATACCATACCATACCACAGTAGATATGATATGGTACACAGTAGGTATAGGTATGGTATGGTACAGTGACTATGAGTGTGAACTAGGAACTGATAAATCAGCCATTTGAATTTTGCCTCTTCAGGAACTCACTAGGTGGTACTTTTCTCAGTCTCAGTCCCTTTTTCTGCAGTACTGGGGTAAAAATACTGACCTATTTTAAGGAATCGTTGGATGGATTATAACAAGACAACATAGATGAAGCACTCTAAATCACTCTAAAAGCACTATTATGCTAAGCATTATGCTTATTATTCCTATTTTACTATTATTTCATTAGAAAGAATTATGCTGAACTTTCCCTAGTCTATGCTTCTATGCACTGGACTACAATCCTTCAGGGAAAAAACATCATAAATAAGGAGATTTTGTACAGCTGCAGAAAATAAATGAAACACTGAAAATATTCTCTTCATTTTCAGAAAACAAATGCCAATGAATTATTCATACACTATTTTCTTGAGTTGGACAGTAAATATGACAGTATAATTTAAAAGTCACACAATGTTTATGTTTTGGAGAGGGGTGTACATAATGGTTCCAATGAGAACTCAGAACTGCCTACCAAGTAATTAAAGAGAATATGAGATGTCTGAGCAGGAAAGTCTCCAATGTTGAGCAGAAGTTTCCGCAGCATGTACATCAGTTCATCCTGGAACGAGAGCAGAATTTGCTTTTCAGACTTTCTTCACATTCTTTAATTAACTTTCACTCTTTCTATCAAATTGATGTACAAACTCATGATTAGTTTCAGTATGCCTACTAGGACTAGTAATCATGCCCCAAAGAAGTGGTGGCAAACTCTTTAAAAGTCACAGCAGTGCAAAGTGGACACCTTTCCCACTCAAGATAACAACATTCTCCTTTACAGGATAGCTATTTCAGCATATTATGAAACCTGGACTGAAGATCTAGTTATGGATCTTAGTCTGTTAAAGATGTTTTAACTAATTCTATACTTTGTTCGCATTTGGACATGACAAACTATGGTTTAATCTGCATGTCTAACTATATCAGAATCCTAAAACATGGTTAATCTTAACTATGATTTATTAAAACTAGCCACACATTTGAAGTTGTCTTGTTTCAGTAAACCATAGTTAAGACTAACCACAGTTTGGGTTTGAACATAATGCTGATTTGTGTTTAACAAAAAGGAAGAAGTAAATCTTCTAAACTCCTTGCAGCCATGTCAGCAAAGGACAGGGGAGGAAGAGCACACAGGGCTAATGATCCAGCGTTTGACTGAGTTCTTCTAAGTAAGTACACCAGAAAGTAAGGCCTCTACCTACCTGTCGATTACTGATAGTTAGTTTCTCTAGAAAATGCCGAAGAACTGTAGAAGGATCTTCAATGAGACAGTTCCATAGGACTTGCTGTGCCACAGCACTCACTGTACAAAGACAAAAGGTGAGAGATAGTCTTGGTTTGACTTCAAGGAAAATAAAATTTTAAAGAAGCTGTCACAGGTGTCTCTAAATGTAACATCTACTGAACTAGGTCCAGGTCTGACACATATTATCTGTCCCAGCCTCCTGAGCCTAAACAGCTTGGTTTTTGTGTCTCCCTCTTTCATCCACATACAATTTCAATTTGCATTGTACACCATAAATTATCAGAGTAAATTCTGTACAAAACTTAAGTTGGTTCTATACTAAGGTCCTCTAAGCACTTTCCTACCTATGTCCCAGGTAAGTATGCTCAGAATTGCAGCCTTACAAAGATCTTTCTATAGGATCAGCATACAAGTAAGTCGCATTACTCAACAGTCCTTTGCAATGTTAATTCAAAGCTTCCTCTTTGCAGGTTCAGACCATTTCATTGCTTCTTGATTAGAGCAGCTGTGGGTTTATTTAAGAAATGTTCCTTAACTGCTTCCTATTTAGTCAGCTTCTATTTCCTGCAGGAGGGAGGAAGTCAATTGTTGGTTTTCTCATATTGTTATTTTTCTGTTTTTTCCTTTGATACTGAATCAATCAACAGGGCACTTTTGAATAAAGGCACAATAACTGTTAAAAACCACAATAGTCTGCTACAGAAGCTGGCACCAGAACTGTAGAGAAATTAATCACAAGTCAGGTCTGAGAAAACACAAGAAGACAATACAGAAATGTACTGGAATATACTGATTTAATAATGATGTCTGATACCTCTGTTACAAGTGAATGAACAAACAATGGCACTTCCAGAGAAAACAGCAACCTTGGAAGCAATTCCAAGCACACTTATTGGGAAACGTGTATCAGATCAGACCAGGCAGCAGCAAACTCTTTTGTTAGGTCTGATCACTGAATCCCTATAGAGTGCTAAACCTAGTGGATATATTTTAAGGGTTCCATACTCATTAATTATTCCAGAAATCTTTGATATATAACAACACCTGCTACTCCATCTTCCCGAACTTCTCCATCTTCCATTAAGTGAACAATAGGGAGCACAGCTGCACAAATACAGGCTGGGAAGACTGCCTGTGGAGGTTGAGGGACATGATGATTTGGGGTGTGTTCTGTTGTGTGTTCTTCATCTAGAGGAAAAAAAACATTGTGTAAGTGAAACGCCCCATATAGTTATGGATCTCTCACTATAACAGAGAGAGCCAGTGTGGTGTAATGATTAAGAGCATGGGACTGGGACTCAGACAATCTGGGTTCTAGTCCCCGCTCAGCCATGTAGCCAACTGGGTGACTTTGGGCCAGTCACACACTCTCAGTCCAACCAACCTCACAGGGTTGTTGTGGGGATAAGATGGAGGAGGAGAGTGATGTAAGCTGCCTTGAGCCCTTTGTAGAAAAAAGGCAGGATATAAATCGAAAAATAAATAAATAAATACATAAATAAAAAGCATTGCAAAGATAGAAAAAGAAACACATTTCTATTCGGCACCCCAACTCAGTACTGATTAAGAGTTAATTCACACATCCAAATAAAGTGCAGAGAATTCAATGAATGAATCACTATTCTGAATTGGAAAAAAACCTCAGACACACCACAATAAACAGCATAAACTTCATTCAAGTATGTCAACCAACTGAATTCTTTTGAATTCCTGAATTAGCTCTGAGGTTATGCATATATTACATGAACCAGTTTCATCAAGCTCCTCCATCAATCGTCACCAGCAGTTATTCCACCTGATTTCACAAAGAGAGATGGGAAGCAGGGCCATTCTTGTTGACCCTGCTGAGAGACCACCTCCTGTAAAATCCTCCCTCCTTCATCTGTCCCCTTGACAACTACCATTCCAACAGGCTGCAGCAAAGCAAGAGATGGGACTGCAGAGCCATTCTATTAGCTCTACTAGGGCATCAGCTCCACTTAGTTTCTCCGCTGCCTGAACTGTTTCCATGCTAGCTTGTTGTTATAAAAACAGACGATGGAACAGTGCCTGATTTTACGTATTGTCTTCTTGCTCCCCATCACTTTTTCCTTTTGCTTTGTGTTTTAGATAGCAAGTATGCAAGCATCGACTGTCCGGTTTTATTCATCTAAGGTAAGCTGTTCTGGCAATCTAGTATAATTAAATAACTTAAAGCAAGAAAAGTTGGAATAAACATTTAATAGGACAATTCATAACTTTTATATAGCTTTACCTTCAGCACTGACTGCTGAACGCACTGACCATACTGAGCCACGACGAAAGGAGTAGTTCCTATGAGATGTACTAGAAGTGCATGATGGACTCACAGACAATCGGCGAGATGCCAGGTTGGAAACTTCTTCTACTGACAATACAAATACAAAATGTGAATTTTGGTTTATATGTTCTAGGAGAAATCTACCACTGATCTACTGCAAAGGTAGTGATCTGCAAGAGCAGAGAAAAAGATTTAAGAAAACTTTACTTGGACCTAGAGTATAGTACATATTTAAAATTTCATTCAAAATGAAAACTTTAAAGTTCAATGACCTTCTTTAGAAGTAAAGAGATGCTACAGTGGTGGAACTTTCAGAATTCTCTTCTGAACAATAGGTAGACAGAATGGTAGAGCTCAGTGTGGGAAGAAAAAGCATCTTATAAGGGCCAAGAATGATCTGACATTTGCATGACATTGCTTTTAAAAGTGAAAGTGAGAGAATCTAGATTGTGACTATGCTAGGTGGAAGGAAACCTTAATTCTTGAACCTTGCTGTAGTCCCAGTACAGATTAGAGGCCCTGTGGCTGCTGCTGCACTGGGCGGGAAACTCTTATTGGCCTCATCTTTGATTGACACACTTAGCAGCTCTGGATTACTGTATTACAGCTTTTCATGTCCTCTTTTGGGTTTGCACAGTCTCCTGGTGTGCCCATTCTGCCAAGTCTACCTATGCCACAGCTATTAACATAAAAATGGACCACTAGCCCCACATCAGCCTTCCCAATCTGGTTCTTTCCAGATATTTTGTGCTTCAACTCCGACAATCCCTGTCAGTATGGGCATGTAGTCCAAAACACCTACAGAAAATTTGAGGAAGCCTGCCCTAAATATCTAATCACTGATGTCATTTTTATTCAATTATTGCCACCCTATTAATTTTTATTCATTTTTAGTTGGCAAGGGTTGTATTGCCTAAATTATACTGGACAAAAATCTACTAAGAATATTTGCAAACTTTTGTGGTAAATTAATGAAATCATTTAACTAAAAACATAAGGCATGAAAACAGTCGTGGGCAGCTCTCATTCTTTTTTTGCAGTTACCTGGAGACAATGTCAGTGAATTATGTTTGCAGGGATTACTACCACTGCTGGTTCTCCACTGAATCAACATTTGGTATCTTGCAATTGAAGCTCAACATTCAAGGTCTTACATCCCCAAACTATTATTGCTTTATCACCCTCTATAGACACTCCTATATATAAGCACACCTTCCTCTTCTTGCTCAGAGTTTGGGGAGCAGGTGGGCTCATAACAAGCCTCCTGGGTGATAGGAATGGCAGTGATGAGACTAGCTTCTCGGCCCAGACGTTTTTTCTCTTCTTCTTGCTGCAGGTTCTTCAGAATGTGCTCTGCTCGTTGATGAGAACGTGATACTGCCCGGGCTGAAAATGATTTCTGTGCCAAAGGGTTACAAAAAACATGGTGCAGTTGGCTTGGGTATTAAGCACAACTAGTGCAAAATATTAGTTAGTTAGTTAGTTAGTTAATAGTTAAATGGAGACCATGAGTGTCCTGACAAAATCTGTGAAAAACAGAACTCAACCTAATTTCCATCACATCTAGGGAAACTTCTGAAACATCCAAACTGGCTGCATATCTGAAGCCAGTTGAGTTAAGGCTGCAATCCTATGTACCTTTACTTGGCCCCAAACCCCATTAAATGCACAGTGGGTCTTCACTTCCAAGGAGACATATATAGGATTGCACTGCAATTCCCAGCACTGCTGTCTAGATGGTATCCTGAGTAGTACTGATGTTTACTGGCACTAAGTAGTTTCTTTTATTTTGTATTGTGGGATGGTTCAACCAACTGTGGTGGCAGCTAGTGCATTCCAATCTCGGTTCAAAATGCAAATTTTTCCTCTAAAGCCCTATGTTGTCTTGGTCTCTATATGAGATCATACACTACTTGAAACATTCAAGGAATAGTCCCCAAACAGGAAAATGGCAGAGGAGTGGGGTTGTGCTGACAGAGAAGGGTCTTTTCAAATCCAGTTTATTGGAATTCATTTACAGGTGATCTCAGGCCTCCTCCCATGCCAAGTCAACCAATAAAATACAGGGAGACATCCCTGAATTTTTCAACTTTTTGCAGCTTTTAATTGTTCAAAACTGGGGAGCTTTGGTATTAGGCAATATGAAATGTAGCAAATATAATTAATAAGTTTATTGTTATTATGTGCCATCCAGTTGTCTCTGACTTATGGCAGCACCATGAATGTAAGCCCTTCTAAATGTTCTATCTATGATAGTTCTGCTCAGCACATCTAAGTTCAAGGCTATGGTTGTATAGAACATAAATAAATGGATCTTGCCCATGAAGTAAAACCCAAATTTAAGCAAGCTCAATGGAAAAGCCTGTATTTTTTATCACCATCAACCAGGGGCTCAAATAATACATACATGCAAGGATACACACAGTATTTTGGTGAGGGACCCTGCTTGTTACAGCTATTTGTACTGAGTGATTTGATGAGATTAGATTTGTACTCTACCCTTCTATCAAGGAAAGGGTACGCAAGGCAGCTTAAAATCATGGATAAGTTCAAACCTTTAATTTAAACCATAATAAAACAAACAATTAAAATACAGTAACAGAATTCAATGATTCTAATGAGAGCTGAAATCAGTGGAGAAAGTAAGGTTGTAATATAGCTAGACTTGGACTTAAATGTGTCAATCTCAGAGCATACTTCCCTGCAAAAATCCAAAAAAAGGAGAGAAAGGGCAAAATAGATGTCCAAAGGAGAAACTAAACCTAAAACTAAGTAGGACTAAAAATGCTGAGTGGATCCATAATGCTATTGGGGTGGGTAGGTAGAAAACTGAGGAGGGGGAATAGAGTGCATAGGCTGGAACACTGAACAGAAGTATGCCACATGGAAACCATTTTGTTCTGGGGTCTCCTTGTCATTCAAACTTGGTCATCTAGAGGAGATCTGTAGAATTCCTAAACTTATTTTTTTTTTAATTTAGACCAGTTTTTATCAATCTAGAAAATGGGTCCTCAAACTACGGCCCGCGGACCGGATCCGGCCCACCATGCCCATTTATCTGGCCCACCTCAGAAGTTTTGGAGGCGCCATGCGTGCGTGTGGAGCAAGGCAACAGCTTTCTTGTGCGGCAATCATTTTGGACTTGCTTGGAGAAAACAATCTCCACGCGAGCAAGCCGCTGCCTCGCCCCACACCCCCCTGCCCCGCCTCACCCCCTGCCCCCGTGTGTGCATCCCCGTCCCCTCACAGGCCCGCGCACCCCTGCTGGCACTGCCTTGGTGGCCCGCACCCACCGCTGGCACCTTTCAACTGGCCCCCTGTTGAAAAAGTTTGAGGACCCCTGATCTAGAATGTCTCTTGTCAGCAACAGCATTTCTTGAATTCAGAGTATTGGCATTCTACATTTTATCTCTGGATTCAGTTTTTTGGAGTGAAATATTTTAAATAGCTGTTATAATACATATTTATAGTTATGTTTATAATATAATATTTCAGATTAGGCAGATTATATACTAATTAATATACCTATTGATAATATTAATATTCTACCACTAAGAATAATGAACTTCATAAACACACCAACAATAATGACAAGGAAACCAATTCACACTATTATGTTTCAATGTTGCATCAAATTTATATCTTAAAATGTAGACACCTCCTACAAAAAGAAATACGTCTTTTTTTCATCACCTTCTCACTATTCCCACAAGCAGGGTACTTGCTGTAGTATTCTTTTTACTTACGGATTGATCTTCATTAATGGGGTCCTGCACACTTCCACTGCACTGTGGAACCCATGGAGGATCAAACATGGGGACAGATGGCATTCCCAGTACCGGGGATGGTAGGGTAAAATTAATGCTTGGTGGAGGAATCTAGAAAAGCATATCAAGGGTAAAGAATAGATCACCATCTGTACTGAATATCATTTCTTCAAGGAAGGGGAAATGTTCCAAAGTCCAAATATGAAAGACCATTTAATTCTATTCAAGGAATAAAGGAAGGTTGCTTACCTGTAACTGTCATTCTTCAAGTGGTCATCTGTGCATTCACACATATGGGTGCTGCACCTGTAGAGTGTCTACATTTGGGAAGATTCTCTGAGCTAGTAACATTTTTGACGGGAACTCTGCTCCCCCACCCCCTCATATAAATAGGCAGAGTCCCTGCACTATAGCCAGTCCAGCTGGAGACCAACCATTTGCCGCAACTGGTACCGACATGATAGAACATGCTAGACATGAGAGAAACAGATTACATCATATGAACTGATTCACAGACACTGATGTGGGGCTGGCAGGTGGGTTGTGTGAATGCACAGATGACCACTTGAAGAATGACAGTTTCAGGAAAGCAACCTGCCTTTCTTTGTCATGGTCTCTGTGCATTACACATATGAGTGACTAGCAAGCTTACCAAACTTGGAGGCTGGATGATGTTGTTACTGCAGGACAGTCAAAAGGAGGGCATAGCCAAAAGAGCAGTCCATTCTAGCCTTTACATCAAGATGGTAATGTCTGATAAAAGGGCATGGGGTGGACCATGAAGCAGCTTTGCATAAATCCTGTACAGGTACAGGTCTTAGCCATAGCTCTGGTCGAATGGCCCTTTGGAAGGATTGGCAAGTCCAACTTAGCAAGTTGGTATGAATGCTTTATGGTTTCGATTAACCATTTCGGCAAGCATTGGGATCCTATCAGTGTTCCTCTGTCATGTTCAGAATACTGTATAAACAGTTGTTTGGTTTCCCGGAACGGTATGGTTCAGGATCTATAAAAAGTGAGTGATCTGTGGACGTTGAGTGGAGTGACCATTCAATTGGTGTCAACAGTACATACACATGTGAATATGCTGGTAACATGATATCTTGATTAAGCTGGAATGTTGTCGCCACCTCTGGGAGTTTAGATATAGTGGGTCAACTCAAAGGGTGCATAGTTCACTCACTCCCCTGGCTGAAGTTACAGCCAGCAGGAAGGCAGTTTTCCATGACAGTAATCTTAAGTTGGTGGAGGCTAACAGTTTGAATGGAGGATTTGTTAAAACCTGTAGGACTACTGACAGACTCCATGTCAGTACAACCAATCGGATTGGAGGGTGTAGGTTTTGGAGTTCTCTTAGGAACCAACATGTGAGTTGATGTTAGAACACAGACGAACCTTCTATAGGTCCTCTATGGTACGATATGGCTGCAAGATATACCTTGATGGACAAGGGTTTCAAACCCCCTTGATGTAGCAAGAGAAGAATATTCTTGATGGTTGCAGATTCAGGCAAGAAGTTGTTACTGCTCACAAAACATGTGAAGCATGTCCATTTCGAGCTATATAATTGTCAAGTATTTGGGCGTAGGGCTGAATGTAAAATGTACTGAATATCTGGATGCAGAGTTGTCATTTCCGAGCTCAGTATTGGTACCAAGCTCAGTGTATTAGTCATGCACTTAGTTTCAGCGTGTGCAAGTTGGAATGTCAGATCCTGCCCTGTTGTTGAGTGAGAAGGTTAGAAATTTCTGGCAGGTGTATGTACATCCCTTGTGACAGCTGAAGCAGGGTTGGGAACCAAGCCTGACAAGGCCACCATGGAGTGATCAGTATGCAGGTGGAGTTGTCTTGTCTGATCTTCGCTAGTGCCTTCATTATCAATGGTATCAGGGGAATGAATAAAATAGAGAATTGTTCCATGGGATCATGAATGCATCCCCTAGGGAGTTCTCTCCTGTCCCTGATCTGGAACAGTATCGCACATCCTGTTCTGATGGGTGGCGAACAGATCTATCTAGGGCATTCCCCACTGATCAAAGAGGTGATGACAAATTTCTCAGTCAAGTTCCCATTTGTGTGTTGTGGACATGTAGCAGCTCAAGGAATCTGTTTCCTCATTTTCGATGCCAGCCAAGTTAACTGCTTGTATGCCCATTCCATGGTTGATGCACCAGTACCATAGATGAAGAGCAAGGTGCGCAAGCGGAGCTGATCTTGTTCCTCCCTGTTTGTTCATGTAGAACACGGTAGAAATGTTGATTATTGCTATCTGTATGGTCTTGCCCCTCAAGATGGTTTCAAAGGAGAGGAGAGCTTTGAAGACTGCCAATAGTTCCAAGTAATTGATGTGTCTCATTCTCTTGTGACCATGCCAGATGCCCTGAGTTTGGTAGGATGCATAGTGAGCACCCCATCTGGTTAGAGATGCATCTGCGTAGAGTGTGGCAGTCAGGTCCAGTGGTCGGAATGGTTTCCCTTGGATCAGCTTGAATTTGACTAGCCACCAAGCACAATATTCCCAGCACTGAATGCAGAGGTTTGAGCAGTGGTATGGTGGATCAAGTTTGGGATGGAAGATGCAATTGAAACATAACTGCAATGGTCTCATTCATAGCCTCACATATGGGACTACGGATACCGTGGAAGCCATGTGTCCGAGAGTTTGTTGAACGGAGCAAGCAGAGCTTGTGTTCCTGGGCTGTAATCTTAGGATGGATTTTGTCAGCTTTTTTCTCTGTTTTGCTGGCAAGTAGACTTGCACTTTTTTTTTTTTGGCTCTGGCCTCTTGGCAGAGCAGCAGAGCAGCAGAGGCAGAGGCTGGGAGAGAACACTGAGTGGCCAGGGGACTGGTGAAGGCAAGGTAGGAGCTGGGCAGCAAAGCAGAGGGCCAGGAGCAGCAGAGAGGAAGGGGGCGGGGCCAGAGAGGCTAGAGGGGCCAGGAGGAAGCAGGGGGGTGGGGCGTTGTCCCTTGGCTGCGTCCCTTGGCGGTGACCCGGGCTGTCCGGAGACTCCCTTCCCTGAGACACAGGGGTTTGATTGTTTGTTTGTTTGTTTTGTTTGTGCTGTGCTTTGTTTTTCTTCCAATTTAAATTTAAGTTTATTTTATCCTTGTGTGTGTGTGCGAGTGGGTTTTTGCCTGGGAGAACTGGGCAAGTGAGAGGAACTGCAGGACAGACAAGGCAGGGGACCAAGGTAAGGTCTCGGAAGGGACACCGATGGCAGACCAGGAGATGGCCTTGGCGGGAGTCACGGGTGTTGCTGTCCGCTGCGAGAGCTGCGACATGTTCGCCCTTCTCCCCCAGGAGAGGCAGGGATACACTTGCCCTCCAAGGAAAGGAAGCAGTGGGAAGGAGTTGAGGTGCATGTACACCAATGCTAGGAGCATGGGTAATAAGCAGGAAGAGCTTGAAGCTCTCCTGGGAATAGGAGGGTATGATCTGGTTGAAATCACAGAAACTTGGTGGGATGAAAGGCAAGTCTGGAATGTGAACATAGAAGGGTATCACCTTTTTAGAAAGGACAGGAAGGGAAAGAGAGTTGGGGGTGTGGCTTTATATGTCAGTGAAGGGATAGGATGCAGTGAGATTGAATGCAGCACAGATGGAGATTCGGTAGAGGCAGTCTGGGTGAAACTTAGGGGTTTCAACAGGAAAAGAGACCTGACAGTGGGGGTATGTTATCGCCCTGGATGATGTCCTGACAGGCCAGATTCTAAGGATATCTCGGGGGAGAGACACAGTAATTATGGGAGATTTCAATCTCCTGGATATTACTTGGGAGACTCACTCGGCAGTGACAGCCGGGTCACATCGCTTCCTAGAAGCTATTGAGGGAGCGTTTTTCACACAGAGGCGATGAGGGGGGGAAACATCCTTGACTTGGTCTTGACCAACAGGGAGGAGCTGATAGATGAAGTACAGATTAGGGGAGCTCTGGATGCGAGTGATCACTCCATCCTTTGCTCTGAGATCAGGGGACTGGGGACGGGCAGCAGGTCGAGCACTAGAAGCTGGGACTTCAATAGGGTCAACTTTGGCCAACTGAAGGTCAGACTGGGGAAAGTCTCCTGGGATAGGTTACTGGAAGGTAGGCAAGTTGAGGAGGGGTGGATAGCACTCAAAAGGGAGGTTTTGGAGGTGCAAGCCTTGATGATACCTCTAGTTAGTAAGGTGGGGAGGCAGAGGAGAGTGCCGCCATGAATGCGAAAGGAGGTGGTTAGAGGGATTAGACGAAAGAGGAACCTCCATAAGAAATGGGTACTGGGGGAAATAGACAAAAGGGTATACCGGGAGAAGGAGGCCCATTGCAGAAGGATTCTTCGCAAGGCTAAGGCTGATTACGAGCTGAGACTTGCCAAGAATATCAAGAGCAATATAAAGGGCTTCTTTCAGCATGTAAATAGGAAGAGGAAGGGGAGACAAGTGGTGGGACCACTAAATAAGGAGGAAGGAGATCCAGTGACTGATATGAGGGAACAGGCACAGATGCTAAATTACTATTTTGCCTCTGCGTTCTCCCCAAAGCAGGACAGGGGATATCCACATAGGAGATTAGATGAGGCTGGGGACTTAGGGGCACAGATTAGAGTCACCCCCCTTGAAGTCGAGGGGCTCCTCAGGGCACTGGACATTACAAAGGTGCCAGGCCCTGACGGGTTACACCCGAGAGTACTTAGAGAGTTGGCAGGGGTTCTCTCACACCCGCTGGCCTCCATTTTTGAGACCTCGTGGAGAATGGGTGAAGTTCCAGAGGACTGGAGGGTGGCATCAGTGGTCCCAATTTTCAAAAAGGGTAGTAGAAAGGACATGGGGAATTATAGACCAGTTAACCTTATGTCCATTGTAGGAAAAACAATGGAAAGGCTCATAATAAAGAGAGATCTAGTGATGCTAGATAGGGAAGGGAGGCTGACAGACACACAACACGGCTTCCGCAAAAGCAGGTCCTGCCAGACAAACCTTGTGGAATTCTATAAAAAGGTTTTGCAATGACTAAATGGAGGGGATGCAGTGGATGTGGTATACCTGGATTTCAGCAAGGCCTTTGACAAAGTGGCCCATGATATCCTGCTTGAGAAACTGAGGAGTTTTGGGATACACCAAAGCACTGTCCAGTGGATTAGGGCATGGTTGACTGACCAAAAGCAGAAGGCAACCATTAACGGGGAACCATCAGAATGGCATCCAGTGGCAAGCAGTGTCCCCCAGGGCTCTGTCCTGGGGCCAATCCTGTTTAATCTTTTCATTAACGACATGGAAGAAGGGGTGAACAGTCTGCTGATCAAATTTGCAGACGACACTAAAACTGGAGCAGTGGCCACAACTGAGGAGCAGGTACTCCAGATCCAAAAGGATCTGGACAGACTATGGAAGTGGGCAGGAGACAACAGGATGGCGTTCAATGTGGATAAGTGCAAGGTCTTGCACTTGGGGCATAGGAATAGCTGTCATAAGTACAGGTTAGGGGATAAGTGGCTGGAGAGCAGCACTTGTGAAAGGGACCTCGGGGTGCTGGTTGACTGCAAGCTAAACATGAGTGAGCAGTGTGATGCAGTGGTCAAGAGGGCGAACGCCACCCTTGGTTGCATAGCCAGAACTGTGGCTTCTAGATCAAGAGAGGTATTACTACCACTCTACATGACTCTAGTGCGCCCAGAACTGGAGTATTGTCTTCAGTTTTGGGCCCCTCATTACAGAAAGGATATAGTCAGGTTAGAGTCAGTGCAGCGTAGGGCCACAAGGTTGGTGGCCGGTTTGCAGGGGATGCCATATGAGGCGAGACTGAGGGAACTGGGTCTCTTCAGCCTGGGGAAGAGGAGACTCAGAGGGGATATGTTGGCGACATACAGGTATGTGAGGGGATGTCACATGGAGATGGGTAGAGACCTGTTATCCCCTGCAGAGGAAGGCAGGACGCGCTCCAACGGAGCAAAGCTCATGGAGCCAAGGTTCCATTTGGATGCCAGGAAGCACTTCCTGACAGTCAGGACCCCGAGGGTGTGGAATGGGCTTCCACGAGAGGTTGTTGAGGCCCCATCGGTGCGGGTCTTCAAGGATAGGCTGGATGTGCACATGGTGGGCATGTAGTGAGCAGAGCCGTCTGGTGCCGGAGGTCAGTCTAGATGGCCCAGGAGGTCCCTTCTGACTTGCTCTGTTTTCTATGTTTCTATGCCTCGAATCCAGATGAGTCCCAATATACATGAGTGCCTGAGAGGGCACAAGTGATGACTTTTCATTATTAATGCACAGTCCCAATTGGTGCAGTAAAGTGCAGGTAGCATTGACTGAGTTCAGTAAGTCCTTTCTAGAACAGGGGACAAAAAGCCAATCATTTGGGTAAGGGTAAACCCAAACCCCTTGTAATCTCAAATGGACACATACTGGGGCCATAGATTTTGTAAACACTCCAGGTGCTGTAGCAAGACCAAATGGGAATACATTGAATTCGTACACTTCTGCACCGACCATGAATCTTAAAAAGTGTATATGTGCAGGATGTATGTTTATCTGAAAATAAGCATCTTTCAAGTCCAGAGACATGAACCAATCCTCTTTTTGCAATGACAGGAGAATGTTTTGTAGCACAGTCATTGTAAATTTTTTTAGCTTTAATAAAATGATTCACTCCACACAGGTCTAGGATGGGGTGAAGGGCTCCATCCCTGTTCGGTACTGTGAAGTACCTCGAGTAGAAACTGCTGTCTCTCTGAGCGGTCAATCTTTCGAATCACTCCCTTACAAAGTAGCGCATTAATTTCCTCTTGCAGGATTGGTGAAGCTGGTGTTCGTTGGACCGCTCTGAGGGGGAGCAGGGTTTCAAACTTGATTTTATATCCATGCTCTATAATGAAAAGAACCCACTGATCCAATGTGATGGACTCCCATATGGGGAGATAATGTTGAAGTCAATCCCTAAATGGGAGAGGCGAGTATGATAGAGGACTGGTTTGCACTGCCTGTCTGTATTGACACACTTCCTGGGAGGCTGGTACCGAGGCATGTCAGTACGGTGAGAACGGCTTGGTCTCTTGTGGAAGGACTGACTCCCCATAGGGTATCCCTGTAGCATAGGTTGGAAGGGGTAATATAGTGGTTGTCTGTTCCAAGGCCACTTATGGTTGTGATGCCAGGATGGTCCCCATCCCATTCTGTGGGCTTTCAGACATGCTTTGTGGATGGTGTTGAGTTTCTCATCCATTTTTGAAGAGAAAAGGCTAGTTCCATTGAACAAAATATTTTCCACATGTTGTTTTGTTTCCTGCAGGAGATTACTGGCTCGTAGCCATGCATGCTGTCTGAGATCCACCACATTGACAAGTGCTCTTGAATCACAGTCTACATGATGCTTCGCCATTGCTAATTGTTGTTACAAAAGTTGCATTGGCTCACCAATGAAAATTCTGACCAGTTCTCTGTGTTGGTCAAGGAGGAATGCAGCAAGTGATTCCATCTTCTGCCATAGGAAATATTGGTAATGGACCATAATGGCCTTGTAATTGGAAATTTGGAGTCCAAGTCCCATGGCTGAGTAGATACAGTGAGACATCAAATCAATCTTATGTCCTTCACGATCAGCTGGTGCAGTGTGCTCTGTTTTGCCAGCCTTGTGTAGACTTGATGACAATGGACGCATTTGTCCTCATGATGTCCTTCATCCAGACAGAGTAGGCAGAGTGAATGGCTGTCCGTAGATGGCATTTTTGCCCCACACTGGGTACACCTAAAATCAGAACTCTGTGCCATCGCGGGAGAATAAAAAAGTATAGGAGAAAGAGAAAGATGATAGACAGTTTGGGGTTTTTTAAAAATATTTTGAGGGGGGATATGTGAGGGGGAGGGGTAAGGGAAAATGGGATTAGTGGTGAGGTTTTATAGGGTGGGAGAAGAGAGGATTTAAAGGAAGGTTTTAAAAGTTTAAAAAGTTTTAAGGATTAAGGGTTAAGCAGGCAAATAAGTAGTTTGTGAGAGAAATCGAAAGCAATGAGAGAACCCAAGGTACAGCAAACGGCACTTGAAAGTGGACTGACAATAGTGCAGGGACTCTGCCTATTTATACAAGGGGGTGGGGGAGTGGAGTTCCTGCCAAAAATGTTACTAGCTGAGAGAATCTTCCCAAATGCAGACACTGCACAGGCACAGCAGCCATATGTGTGATGCAGAGACCACGACGAAGAAAGATGACATGGATTCAGCTTCATATGGGTTGAAACAGGGGTCCTCAAACTTTTTCAACAGGGGGCCAGTTGAAAGGAGGGAGCAGCGGGTGCAGGCCAGTGAAGTGGGGGTGCCTGTGGGCGTGGGCCAGCGAGGCAGCGGTGGGTGCGCGCAGCAAGGCAGCGACTTGCTCATTTGGAAATCTCCGAGCGAGTCCAAAACTATCTCTGAGCAAGCAAGCCGCCACCTCACCGTGTGTGCGGTGAGGCAGGCGGCAGCAGCAGCAGATGCGGGGAGTCCAAAACCTCTGCGGCAGGCCAGATAAGTGGGCATGGCAGGCCGGATCCGGCCTGCAGGCTGTAGTTTGAGGACCCATGGGTTGGAATAAACCCTTAGTTTAATTCAACCAAGCCTTCATGCAAACTTGTACAGCTCTCAGGGTTGGACATAATGAAACTGTCCCATCTGAGTGAAGCCATCCTTAGGTATGGTCCTTGCCACACTGCACCCCATAGCTTCCCACAGAAGGGATCTATCCACATCGTGAAAGGGTGAAAGTCTGCCCTGTGTAACTCTGTCCCTCAGCCCACTTATGTAAAGACCTGAGGCAGCTTCAGGGCTCCCTCTGCTGGCCAAGGGCTGGTAGAGCAGCTCTGGTAGTTGCAGGATTCTGTCCTCAGTCCACTGCAGCTGCCAGGACTCTCATGAGTTCCACCTGGGGAGCCCTGGAGAAGAGCTATATAAGAACCAGCTCTTTCCCTCAGAAGTTGTCTTGGTAATTAGGGTTTTCTGATTTTGGTGAAGCCCTTCCTGGTCTGCTAGACTTGGAACTCTGTTCCTGTGTCCTGTCTGAGCTCCTGTTCCTATGGATCCTGCCTGCACCTCTTCTCTCTCTGACTGGTCTGCTTCCCTTGGTTATCTGACCCTTGGCCTGCTCTGGACTACACTACCTGTCTGTACAGACTTGGCTTGTATATTGACTTCTGGCTTGAACTTTGGACTGTGTATTGGACTTGTCAGGCCCTGTCTGTCTGGCTATGTGCATGCTTGGAAAGAAGTAGTGGTGCCAGGCAATGACATCATGAGCTACAACTCATTAGCCACAACTTGTCCAAGCTTTTGCATGGCCAGTCAGTGTGCTGCCAGGGAGGGGGAGGGGGGTAGAGAGATTTGCTTGAACTAAGTTGTTTTTTCTAAATGAAAACCTCAGTATTCAGGTTTTATTACAGTGTTGGCATTTTGCAATTAAAAAGTGGGTTTTGGGTTGCAGTTTGGGCACTTGGTCTCTAAAAGATTCGCCATCACTGGTTTAGGTGCACAGACTCTTGTATTAGGCCCTGAGATTGTGGAACATGAATCTTCTGTACTGTTTATCCTAGCTTGCAGAGAGGAGTGCCTTCTCTCATTGCATATTCACAGACAATACAGCATTTGGTGACAGACTACTGAATCTTCAACTTCAACACTGTTATTTGTTTTTTAATGTTCTTATTGTATTTCATTATATAAATTAACAAAGAAGTACCATCAGTAACAGCAAGCAATAAAATAGATAACCTCTTGATTCCCTTTAGGAATCGCAGGTCTTTTCTAGAAGTACACAGTGGGGACTTCGGGGTCTGTAAGGTCATAAAGACATGTCCTTCCACAGTATTCTATGGGTATTTGATAGAATTCTGCTTTTGTCTTTCTGGTTTCTAATGTTAAAAAGAAGATCATGCTGTTTTTTCTATTTTTGCTAACTGCTCTTAGCTGTTTAATTTCTCTGGGAATACAGTGTTCTGGATTTGGTTGTACTAGTATTCAATTAAGTTCATGCCTATCTCAAAATGACAAGCATAAACATTAACAGTTCTTTAGAGTGGATTTTCATGTGAATCAACAAAAATGGAGAGAAAAGCAATGTTTGAACTATGATGTATAGTATTTTATAACTTCACAGCATGCTTCAAAAAATGGTATGGCCAAGGTTCTCTGTAATTTCCAACTTGTTCCATCCCCTCCAGAATGTGGGTTTTGTCATATTATACATACAACACAATATTTCAGGTGTTACATACCTTGATGTTTTTTAGTATATTCTCTCTGTTTTTTGCCAAAACCAAGCTTGGGGGGGGGGGGCGGTGGTTAGGGTTAGATAGCCTTCCATGGATTTTGGCCACAAGGTCAGCCCTACCACACAGCTGGGTGATCAAGAAATATCAGCTGACCTGCCATTCACATCATACCTCATACATTAAAAAAAAACCAGTGGTGTAATACAAACTCAGATGATTCTGAAGGAGAAATTGTGTTGTATGTCACTTACTGCCAATGAAACCTCCTCTCTGGATAGTTTTATACTATTTTATGCATGCTTCCCCCCCCCACCCCCGATATTCACCTTGAATATATCCTGTTGCTCTTGTCCAAATGGATGAGAAGGGTGATGACCTGATTGCCAATGCAATAATTTAACCCCTTTCCAAATGATTACTGCATCCTACTTAGAAGTTAGTTTATAATATAAAAACTGAGTTATTCCCAACTTTTCCAGTCTATCTTCATCAGATTTATCATTTATTATACAGTAAAACCTTGGATTGTGGGTAACTTGTTATGCCAGTGTTCTGCAAGATGAGCAAACATTTCTAAAAAATTTCTAGCTTGTTAAGCAAGCGATGTCTTGCAATACGAGTAGTATGTGAGCCAATGGTGTGTGTTCTCTGTCTCTCTCTCTCTCTGCAGTCCTACAACTCCCAGCATCCCTCCAGGAAGGGAGGGTATGCTGGGAATTACAGAACTGTTTTTCTATCTAAACATGTGTAGGATTGCACTGGAAGCAGCTTTAAGCTGACAGCATTTCCTTGTTGGTTACCGCAGGGGATATGCTCATTCTGAAGACAAAGGGGTTGTTTTATTAGAGTCTTGGGTTGTTTAGTGCTGTACACTGTCATTGACTAACTTAAATCAGGTTCTACTTAACTGTTCCAATGATTTAATGTATATTTAGTGCTTTGTTGTGCAGATCTGTTTAAAAATCTTGCCAGGTCCTAACTGTGGACTTCAAGGCTTGTGTGGGAGGAGTACATGGTGTGTTGTAGTACAAGGTTAGAATCTTGCATCTACTTTACTTTTCAGTATCCACTCCCCCCCCCACCCCAGGGAGATACTGAAAGGTAAAACAGATGCAAGAGGTTATGGAGGAGATCTTATCTACAGAGGAGACGAAAAAGGTAGAGGAATCCCTCACTTCAAATGAGATTAGGGAGATGTGTAAAATGTGGGAAACAGTACAAAATTTTGTAGAAAAGGACCACCCAAATATGGCTGTAGCAGTGCAAGTGATGAATCTGCTTAATAACAATGCAATGTCACACTTCCGCAAAATCCTCAAAAGGAGCCAAAAGCAAGTGTCATTGGATAGATTCCTTGTTAAAGCTGCACAAAAAGAAAAAGATTCCATTGAGCCAATAGATAGCAGTGTTAGTGATACTAAAAGTTGTCCTACACAATAACCCTCCTCTCTCTTGCCTCCCTCACACAGCCACAAAGATTTTCAAAGATAAGTGCAGATTAATTTTATTTTTCTTTTATTTTGTATTTTCTTATTTTGTATTATAGTACAGTATTGTAATCATTTTTATATAAGTATTTTTGGATTGTGGAACAAATCATCTGAGTTTCCATTATTTCTTATGAGGAAATTTGCTTTGATATACAAGTGCTTTGGATTACAAGCATGTTTCCAGAATGAATTATGCTCGCAAACCAAGGTTTTACTGTATATCAAAAGGCTGCATCTTTCAAAATCCAATGGTGTGTTTTATGAAAAAATAAACTCAGATGCTTAAGTTTAGGCTGCAGCTCTATACCTACTTACCTGATTGAGTCTGAGTAAGGTCAGTGTGACTTATTTCTGAGTAGACATGCACAGGGGCCACCATTACAACTTTGAATGATATCAGATGGTGTCATAACTTACCTTAAATATCTGCTGAGCTCCTTCTTCCATCCGAGGCCAGACTTGATACCTAAATCTCCAGAGGGTATGGAACTTGAGAATGGCATTCAACCTTTGCACTGCCTCAGGATGATGAAATTCAGACATCAGCATATCTGATACAGCTTCTGGCACTTTCACAGCACACAGGAGGAACATGGCAGCTGCAGAAAGTAAACTTTCTTTGTCTGTTTTGCATTTCACAACTGGGAAGCATCATTTTTTGAAAGTTTAAACACTGTGCTGGATGATGTTTGGTGGAAAAAAGCCTTGCATTTGTCCCGTGAATAGCGGGTATGGAAACTGATATTTTATAAGCATATGTGGTAACAAACGGCCAGCACTTGTGGGCTGCCCCATTTGTTATGGATTTCCACTGTAAAAAGCAGGACATGAGGAGCACAGAAACCACAGGGAGTCAAAAGCAGGGGCAATGTATGCATAGATAGGACTCACAGAATGCTGGGAATCCTTGTCCCAGCCGAAACATTTCAAGGTCCAAAACTGGGTGAGACAATTGTAATACTCTTTATCAATTTGGGGCACATGTCGCACACTGGAGTACACCACTGGGTTGTGACCCTCTTACCTGCTGCACCAGCCATGTGCTCATCCATACTGAGCAGTAACTCCCAGGCAGCAGGCTGGATGTCCCCGTACATCTCTTCCGTGAGGACAGGCGCTGCCTTGATTAACAGTGATAGAGGTGCTGGTGACAAACTCATCACCTGCAGAAAATGGAATCATTCTAAACAGTAGGGCCAGTAAGTAATTAAAAATACTCTGGCAGCCCAGAAATTAACATGTTTACTCAGAAGTGCTACATACGAGTATTTTCAATCAAGACTGCAGTCTCACTTCCTCAGCCCTGTTTTTACATCATCAAAATGATTACCACAAGAAGCCAATACAAGTCACAGCTCAAGGTTATTCAATGAAAACATATTTGCATATATTAGATAGCATAAACACACTGCATACATTTCAGCATCTTGCACTAAAATGGTTTCCTAAACTCTGAGTTCATTGGGACATCCAAAGAGTTTCAATGCCAAAGAAAATGGGACCTTAGACAGAATTCCACATATGCAATCAGAACTACTGGATCACAGTCAACAAGTTTGTTTGGATGGCTGATCACCCCAAATCTGGCATATTGAACCAAGAAATATACATGTCATTTGCAACCCTGCCATTAACACAGAAAGCCCTTTCATATCTGATTAAAGATCCATATTTTTGTTACAGTATTATGATCAATCTTAATGACTGTACTTATTAGATTTATGGTTTCATCCTTGACATCAGTCACAATCTAACAAATTGAACACAAATTATTGGCAGGTAGCTTTCCATGAATGAAACATTAGTGACAGTTCTGATTTATCTGCCAAAAGAAATACTAACACATCATGAACATTATGTGAACACTTTTTACTTTTACTTGTCCTTGAGGATGTTTGCAAAATCTGGGCATTACTTCTGGAATACATAAAATACTAAAGACTATAAATGAAGATGTGCCACTATTGCAGCCTTTCTAACCTGATGCTCTCCGGATGTGCTGCACTATGTCTTCCTAATTCTGGGCATTGCAGTGCAACATATCTGGTGAGCATCAGGTTGGGAAAGCTGCTCTAATGCATTATTTTACTGTAGGTAAATGGCACACTCATTACCTGCTGCCTTATGTACTTCAACATCCCAGAGTCCTTCTTTCCGTCAAGGTTGGAATCCAACACTCTTTTTTTCAGGGATGGGGTTCTCAGGCAGGACTTGTCTGAACACTGGAAGAGAATCAGATTCGAAAAAAAGTTTTTTCAGGGGCCATCGTGCTAGTGAAATCCTGCTATGTGTCTAGTATTCAAAAGCAATAATAATACCTCCATGGATAGGACACCCCGCCACTTTTCTTACCAATCTCTGAGTGAGCAAGCTGCTGCTGCGCACACGCCACCCCATCACCTCCCCGCACGTGCGCGCCTATGCCAATCTCCCCTCCCTGAGTGCGCCAGAAATTGTGCCAGTCTCCCCCACCCCCAAGCGTGCCCGCGTTCTCCTCTCAACACCCCATGTATAAGACACCCCTCCATTTTTAGGTAAATATTTTAAAGAAAAGGTATCGTCTTATACACAGAAAAATATGGTAAATTATGAGTGTTTTTCCTATGCCTGTTTAGACAGGAAAAAGTTCTACAACTTCCAACATTTCTCAGTCAGCTGAAGAGCTTTCCCTTGCACACTCAGAATGTGATCAGGAACCACTGAGAATGAAGTAAGCCCACACATCCTCCTTTTACCAATCCCCGATTTCATTTCCAAATGCCATAGTGAAACAGTTTTGCCTGGTGAGCATGTAATGCCAGAAAAGGGCTGTTAGAGATAGTTACCCTACACAAGGGCTAAATGCATAACAGGAGCTGAATTAACAAATCCTGTTGAAATGACCTGACATAAATCTCTGTAGACAATAAATTCGTATTTTATTAGCTTACTTACCTCTTTCTGCTTTTTGCCCCGAACAACGTTGTTTAGTATGTTATTTTCCCTAAGCGAATCCACAGTATCTCCATATAGGAGTTTGATGGCCCGGACAAGGCGGGCACAAGAACGGCTATGATGCAGGTAACAATGAGGGTGGCAGTAATCAATGTGAGTACAAATGAAACTCTGCTGGTTGCACAGCAGGATCATCACCTGGGAATATAAAATATGCCCAGAATTTTTAGTAGAATCATGTGCCAAGAAAAGTCCACAAAGAAAACATTCTCCAACATCTCTATCCAAAAACTGATTCATTTGTGAAAAGAAAAATAAATTAGCCTAGCTTACCACACAGAGGGTGAGAAGAAAAAAGATACTACTTCACAACAGAGCATTCAAAATCAACCCATTGTATAGCAAAAGCGGTGGATGGCATAAACTTAGGCATACACTATGGTGAAATCCTATCCAACCCATTTTTCATCTTCATTTCAGGTTATCTCCACAATAGATGGGCCAAGTACTTCCCCTATCCATTTTAACTATATTGACATCTTGCATCCAGCAAAATGAACACAGAGCTACACTTATGAGTACAAGACAAACCTTCACAATGGTTCCAGGATTGACGGGGAAATTAGGCTTCGGGGACCCTCCCTTTAGTTTGCAAAACCACTGTAGAAGCTGAAAAGCCAGCACTGCAGCTGCTCTGCTCAATCTGGGAGGTACCTGACTGAAGTACAATGGCTACTGTGGGCCTTTGCAGACTGGATTACAAAACACCAGCTCTGAGGGCAGCCACTATTTGAGCAGCCTCTCTGCTTGAGAGCCAAGCCAGGCATTTTCTGGCTACAGGATAAGGGTGGCTTGGGTGGTCATCTTTTGTGTGGTTTCTGTTAAGCCCGGCCTTGAGAGCTGTGCAGCAAGACCTCTGCCTGTGCTTGCCATCTCCCACTTCAAACAGGTTCTGCTGTGGCTGCTCCTTGTGCCGGCTCATTGGAGTCAGGAAGGCCAGGTATAACTATACTTGAGATGGAGGGTAAAAGGAGGAGTGAGTCTCATCCACCCTACCCTGCCCCTCTTCAATTTTCTTTCTGTTATGGGCAGGTCTCCAATAATTGTGGCCCTCAAAATGAAGCTCCCATCATCCTCACCTTCAGCTAATCTGACTAGTACAGATGGGAGTTGTACGCCAGAACAAGTTCCTCACCCTGATCTAGATCACACTACTGAATAATGAAAAGGTAATAGCAGGAAAACTTTCATGAACATTTATTCACCATTCACTGCATGCCATGAAAAGTTATTATGAGTGTTCATTTCTGTCATAAAGCAAAAGCACTATAGTATCCAGCACTACAATCATAAGTGGGCCTAAGTGTGTTAGATACTACCTTGTAGAGACAAACAGCCTGCAGACCATGTAATGACAACAAAAGAAGAGCAGCAACTTAACACCTTTCTGCTGTTCATTTTCTGATAAGTTTCCATGGATCTTGACATTTGTGCAAATGAGAAGGGATGCTCATGTTCACAGATATTACTACAGATAAGTTCTCAATATATTTAATAAACATAAATTTCTGCACCTTTAATTTAATGCAGCAGAGGTTTAAATCTAATTACTGGGAAACAGTTTAACTTTGACTTATTCTATTTTGTGGTTTTAAATTTTCCTAAGCATATGCCTTAACCTGCCTTACTGGAAGTTCTGATGGCCGGGAGACACTGAATTCTTGAGTAGTGGAAGCTTCACCATTCTGTCAGAAATCCTGGATTTGCTGTACGTGGATGAGTAGATGGGCCCTCTGTGTATAAGAAGTGGGAATTCTATGATGTCATTAATGATCTCTACTTACATGCAGCCAAGACATATTGCGATGATAGTTCTCTTCTGTGCCAGTGCTGCTCAGCACTTCAGGTTCTATACTGGGCTCACTCGTGCTCCAAGGGCTCCCTTCTTCAAAAGAAAAAGATACACCCAAAAGTAATTATCTTCTGATGTTTTCTCCATATTTTTAAGCTAAGGTTTATGCTTGTAAACCAGACCAGTTTGCTGAAATAGGTGAATGCTAATCCCTTGTATCCTATAGGATATATAAAACAGTATGCCAACCCAGCACACCAACCCAATATCTAAACTACTCAGGAAGGAACGGTAACTTTACTAAAGAAATGTCAAATTGTTCCATTCACTCCCAACCTAACCTATACTTCTTCCATGCCTTTGATGATCAGCTGGACTGGTAATTACAAGCATAATTTATAACCACCATTAAAAGGACAACTTATCAGGGGTAAACACTGTTCCCTTTTCTGGAAGAGGGGAGGGTAAGTAAATGGAAGGAAAACTGTTGCATCATCAGAATGCCAGAAATTGTTGGTTTCAGTGATCTGCATTGACTGGGCTCTGTGGTCCAAAAAAGGGGAAAAAAGTATAGTCCTCCAGTGGCAGCAACTTTGCTACACCTACTGCTGCTACAAACAGGCTATAACTCTGCTAAGTCCAATAAGAAGACTGCAAAATGCCCGGCGATAAAAGGGGAGGGGGGAAATCCTTAAAAAAAAACCCTAGAAAACAAAGTCAAGGGAAGGCCTTTCTCTGACCCCACAGTTTCCTGCATGCATTTATTGTTGATGGGCCTTCAAACTTGACAGACCTTTAGCACAAAATTTGCCTACTGGAGATGATAACATTGAGGATGCAATCTTATAGTCACTTACCTGGGAGTAAGCCCCACTGAACTCAGTGTGACTTTCTTCTGAGTAGACATGTACAGGATTGCAATAACAGACTATTATGAGAGGTGTTGTTGATTTTCAGTTAGTTTTTCCCCACCCCTTTCTATTAAGCAAGCATGTGCCTAGCTAAACTCAAATTTCTGCACAGAAGAACAAGAGCATGGGCAATGCCACTGAGACCACAAGAGTGAAAAAGGTTCAGGTTTAGGATTTATCTGGTTCTACATTTTTTGTAAAAAAAAATAAATTATGGGATCTAACAGTATGGAGATTCACAAGCACGCATATATTTATCTCTCATACAAAACAAAATATATATGTATTGTATATATACCTATATGCACAATACATAATATTAATATGAGATATGTGTGCGTGTATAGGTGTGTATATACACACACACCCCAAAGTTACATAATATGTGATAGTTTTATATATACCTTCCTAACCATGACATGCATTTGGTTGACTGTATGGAAAATGCCTGTATACTAAGTCCATGCACCTAATATGTAGATTTTTAAAGCTTAGTATCCCTTGAATGGAACAGATCTGACTATTTAATATAACAACAGCAGATTCAAACTGCTTGTCCTTGCTAGATATGAAATCATGCCAAAAGCTTTGGCTGCTTATTTCTGACTAGGCAGCTAGAGGTATGCCTACCCTGCCAGCCCTCTTCCACCTTTCCTAGCTCTGCTTGAGTAGCTTCCAGGCTCAAGCGGCTGCCTCCTCATCCCGCTCCCTTTTTAGCCCAGCTCATCTATGTTACCTATGTCAGTGACAGTGTCCCTGCTGTGGGACAGCTGCAGCTCCTCATTCTCAGACTCTGAGTCCTGACGGGATAACTTGGTGCTCTTTAGGCTGCCGGCCCGGCGAATGCTGGACAGGGAACCCCCTTTCTTCACCCGGAAACTGCGGGTTCCTTTAATCTGGAGCAAGCGGGAGCCTCCTATCCTGATCTTCCTGCTGGGAACTGTATTAAAAGAATAAAAGAGGACTTTTCCCCCCTTAATTTCCCCATTTAAAATATTATACTTATGTATATTATATATAAATATATATATGATATAGCTATATCCCTAGCCCCCCAAACACCCCAATCCTGTATTGCAATGCCTTTCCTTTTCTCAAGAAGAATGGCGAGAGGCTCCATCCAAAGCCAACGCCACTGCAGCTCTCTTAATCATCCAGTAAGGGATTTTCTTAGAGAAGGTTATGACATGTTTCTTTATCTTTTATTCAGACTATTGTTACCCTCAATTCAGACAATTCAGAAACTCCATGGCTAAACAAGGAAAGCTACAATGTGTGCAAAACACATTGCCCAGGATTCCTTCAGGAGTACTCTGAGAAAAGTAGGATTGTTCACTTTCTGTGTTTGCCAGGAACGGTTTTGCCACTGAATCTATACCACCTGCTGCTTACCAATGACTGGGGTGCAAGTTATAGGCAAAGCTTCAGGGTTGAATCTCTCCTCATGCTAGCCCAAGGTACTTAATTCTTGTTGTGAAATCACAGTGTTCAATCATGCGGCATGCATAACTGTTAGTAGGCACCGCACTTGCTTAAGCTGGGCACCTACTTTGTTTATCCAGTTTGAATATTTACCTTTGCATAAATTGTCACCTTTGTCCATTAAAATTTCACCATAATTCTACAGAGAAAGTAACAATATGTGACCCCATTCTTTCAGACAGTTACAACTTTCAGGCATTAAATACATGTGTGGAAGCTGGGGGTTGTAGCATTTTTAAGGAGCAGAATAATATGGAATGGTTTGAAGCGCCAGTCACTGGCATGTTTCCATTCAGCTCTGAAGCACTACATGGCATTATGCAAGTCCAAATGTTGCAACACTAAGTTGGAAATCTGCGTTACTGCAATGTGGATAAATAGTCATGTTCACTTTTAGCAGTGAGTAGAAAAAATGCAGTGGTGAGAAAAGGTAACTCTGTTTAGAAAGATTTGGGCTTAAAAAGAGCTTTGAGAAGATCCTTCTGATTTCTAAAGATTTGCACTCATGGGATGCACAATTCATAATTAAACTTTTAGCATAATTTGCCTTAATTATGATTTGCATTTAATTGGGTTTGCAGAGGAACATTGCTGAGTGGGCTTGGAAATGAGTATTTCCTAAAAAGCTGCCCGAAGGGTATCCATGTCAATCTGTTGCAACAAGAAAAGTGAAGAAGCTTGTGTGGGGCCTTAAAGGCTACCAAATTCACTGGAGAATAAGCTTTGGTGGACTTGCACCCCCTTCCATCAGATGCAACAATTATTGCCACAGGATAATTTCTTGATCCATTGGACACAGAAGGTTCCAGTCCATATAAGCTTCCGTTATGATGAATCTGGTAGTCTTTAAATGCTACAAGACAAAACTCTTTCTGGGTTTTATAAAATGAATTGAAGGTAAAAATGCCTACAGGGTGCTGGATGCACCCTGTAAAGATCTCCTGTAATGAAAAAGGATTTCTAGAGCACTGTAACAACAACAACTGCTACTACAACAAGAAACATAGAAACAACAACTTTAAGACTGCAATTTTTCACATGCAAATAGAAATGTATCTCAATGAACTGATAAAGCATATAGCCCAATCTTGGTATGTTGACCTGTAGGTAGCTTGTTCAAACTGCTTTACAATTTGTATTTTATTCATTGTAATAACTATCTGACATATGGCATTAATATGCCTATTTATTCTGGGAAAATGAGACTTAAGAGGATGACTAAAGCAATAACATCCACTTACTGAATGGACTTGTCTGCAATATTCACAACTATCTATCTTCTTCCAAATAATAATGGGCATTACAGTTTGAGAAGGGTGCTCAGTATTCTCCACTGTAAATTCTAGTCCCCTTCTGAGTTTCCTTTCCCTGAGAAGAGGAAATGACTGTCAAGTGGGATTTGAACTCCAGTATCTATCAAAATCTTACTACAGTCAACCATACTAGTGGTCACAAAGCTCACAAAATGCAAGCAGTATATTTTTGAGGCCGCTAGTCTCTTGAGTTATTTATGTTAACTTTGGTCCTATCTTTTCGTGATCTTGAGGCCACTAGTCTCTTGAGTTATTTATGTTAACTTTGGTCCTATCTTTTCGTGATCGTATAATCATAGGTTTTGCATAGTTTTAAACAGACACCTGGGTTGCTCATTTAATAAGAAATAATTATCAAGCAAGTATAGAAAACATGTGAATGGAATAAAAAAGTAAATAGTTTTCAAGGTGATTTGTAGTCTAGGTGAGAAAATCAAATTACAGTTTTTAGCTGAGGTATAACAGGACATACCTTTGCCAATATCTCAACCGTTACTGCTATATTCTCCTGTCCCAACTTTGTAGAGCACAGAATATTTCATTTTAAAATGTTTCATCTGTTCATCACATTGCATTTCAAAGTGTCCCAAAGCAACTTATTAACCAGCTAACATCTACAAACTAGCCTTGTATAAAGAAATTCCTTGCACCTTCATCTAACATAAAATTAACTTCTGAGAAAGGGGCTGCATTTAAACACTTGCTTAGCAACTTGTTAATGCTGGTGTTATTGGGATTGTAATTTCATTGCATTGTAATGCCTTTTTAATGTGGCTTTTATTGAGCCAGCCTGTTTTATTGTATGTACTTGTTTTCATTCTAAGTGTTGTTATTTGCATTTTTCTATTGCACACCTTCTTGGGTATCTTTAGCAGAATAGCAGTTGATAAAAAGTTGTTGCTGTTTTTATTCTCTAACTGTTGTGTTTTTATCATATTTAATGTGTTTTGTTGTTTTAGGGTACAATGCCATGACTGCTAGGCACTGTCTAGACAGCCACAGGAGACTTTGGAATCCCAGCTCTGACCTTAGCAACATGCTCTGAGGTCAGAGCTGGGCTCAGAAGTCAAATACTCTCTGTTCTTGCAGACAGTGGAGAATGAAAAGTGCTGGTTGTGATTTGGAGACTGGAAGAGTCATCCTGGAGGTGGTGTTTTGCAAGTATTCCAAAGGGAGGGGAGGAGACAGACTCCATCAGCACATACAGGATCCTGGAAATCTCCCCTTTTTTCTGCCCTCCACATGATGCCTGTAATCCTTCAAGTTTAGAAAATTACAGGCATCTGAATTAGTCTGTGTTGCCCATTTATTTTAAATTGCTCTTACAAGGCACCCTGAGGGTCATTTTTTGGCAGAAAGGCAGGTTATAAACTGCCTTTAATAAATAAGGGCAATAAATCCTCACTGATAACTGGATCATTTCAAATAAATTATTTTAAAAAACAGAAACATATAATCTCAAAATGATGGGAAAGTTAAATTATAGAAAACTACCTAGATTTACCTGCAAAATAATATACATAAATGAATTGTAGGATCTTTGAGCAAGCTGGAATGCTTTAGTGATTGGCCATTATAGAAAATTCAAGAAACATTAGTAATGGGTGAGCTTCCCTGGTTTATATCAACTTGGCTTTGTTTTGCTAAAAACAACAAAGTAGCTCAGTTTATTTACTAGTGATACAGTAATTAATTTTTGACATTATATGCAGGCGAGAGTGTTATAATGCAGTGAAAAAGAATTGTAAAGCAGTCTGAATACCTTTTTTAAGACAGAAAGGCAGTTTCACAATGTTCTTATAAATGAAACTAATATAATATACTAGAGGTCCTAGATTCCAGCACAGGTATTTCTAGCAAACAGAGAAACACAACAAATCTGTGAAAAGCTTCTGTTAGATTCCTCAGAGAACTACTAAAAGTTCTGACACCATACAAGTTAGTTATACACACAAAACATTTTACTGTATCCCTAAAAATGGGTGTACCATGTGAGATACATTTGAATTAAATGCTTCGCCAGAAGATGATTATTTTTCCTTTGAATCTGGCAGTACAACACTTAAGTGTCTGACAGCCAATTCACACTCAACATTTTTGTTGAGACACTTTGAGGCACTTATGAGAATAACTGATATGGAGAAGAAAACACCCAAATGGCTTCCTGATGGATTGTTCAGAGTCTATTGGAGAGCTAGTCTGGATACTACTCATTCACAGAAGACACCTTCAAGGGCAAGCAAACATTGAAAGGACCTATAAGAATAATTCCAGCTCTGTAAACTAATATAAAAGCACAGACACCATATTAGTGCAACATCCTAATGTAAAGCTAAGAAAATTAACGATGTCTTTGAAGAAATTGGCATTATACAGGCTTCAGAGATCCTTTAATAGATGCAAAAATGTATACCCAGAAGCACCAAGAGTTCTTTTTCTTGCTTTAATTGGGGATCTCTAACCATGAAAGGATATCATCAGTATCTATTAAAATGGAACACAAAGATAAAACATACAGTATGCAGTTCTTCACAGAGACTGGAATGCAATTCCTTATGTTATGCAACATACTTGTAATCAATGTAAAAATGAACATAGTGACTTGCAACAGAAAACATTAAAGGGGAGACAAATTCATAGTTCACTGAAATAGAAGAGGACTATGTTGTCAGTTTCAATAAGCTATTCAAACAAACCTCCTTTAGGTCTGGTTCAGAGGCAATGAAACCAAAGACGTATTCTTATGGAGATGGCTGTATGGAAGCAGTAAGCACAGACAACATGAAAACTACACTGAAGGGTTGAATATGAATAGAGTGTGAGTTGCCATTCAACCATGGTTTGTTGCTGAGATAGGGATTACAGTGTTGTCTGAATCCAGCCATAGTGTAATATGATAGGCACGAATCCTAGTATGATAGGAACAAACAACCAATGAAGGTAACCTATGACTTGTTGTTAGGTTGTGAACTATGGTTGTTTGTGTTTAATGAATCTTGATTTATTAGAACTGCTAGATTTAGACAATATGATAACCCATGTTTCAACAACAACCCAAATTCAACCCATACTCAACCATTCAGTATGCATTAGCCTTCTGTATGCAGCCAGATTCTCAGGCACTGTTTGTCATGCACTGTTTCTTCAAGTTCAGAAGGCTAAAAAACATGGAAAGTGGCACCTTGCCAGCATGGTAGTACCATATCAAATGTCACACTTCCATCTGTGACTCTTCATTCCCTCACATTCAACACAGAGAGATTAAGGGATAAAACAGATGTTACTTTAAATCTGTCTTTAGTGGCCACATCTTTTTTATTATTTTACTCCAAAGTAGGTATAGGAGGCCTAATCCAGATCAGGACCCGAGTATGTGAGGTAGGAGAGAGTTTCTGAGATCTGGACAGGTTCCTTTATGCCTACCCTAGAGTAAAAAGAGAAATAATACATAGCTGCTAGGCACAGCTTTGGTTTTTTTTTCCCAATATTTTAATTTACTAACGATCTTAGGCCTTTATTCAGACATCCTTTTATATAAATGTGCTGAGCACAATGATGCTATTCTTAACACATTCATATGAAACTAGTGAATCAAGAACTCCACATCATCCTTGCACAGCCAATACTACCATTAGGCAGAGTGTGGTGGAATCCCCTAGCAGCAGGATTTCATTGTTAAAAGAGGGCAGAAAATTATTGATTATTTACTCCATTATTATTGAATCATTACAGCCAAAAATGCAGAGGGGTGCTTTTGGGATTTTTTTATCATATGCCCAAATAACCTGACAGGCTCTGAGTATTACACACCTCAACTTAGGTGGATTTGCTGCTCTGCTTCAGGCAGCAAAGTGTCTTGGGCCAGCCCTTTAGCCTTGCAAGAAATCCAAAGAGGTTCAATAAACCTCCTGGTTCTGCAATCTCAGATAGGGAACAAAACAGAGGTTTATCTTGCCCTCTATGGACCACCACATGTAGATTGTGGACTATCTGGATTCATGAATTGCAAGTTGTGAAGGCATTTGCTGATGATGTAGATTTAGGTTTGAGCAATATGTTCCTAGGATCTCCTAATGAGTGTGCCCAGACATTACGAGGGTGCCCAGACTCCTAATGATCCTAGGATATATCTTGAAAAATATATGGGAGGGAAAGAGCAAGATAACAAAGATGGTGTTCAAGCAAATTCTAGATTACTGTTGTTAGTGCCAACAAGTTGCCTCCAACTTATGGCAATCCTATGAATGAAGCCCTCCAGAATGTTCTACCCATGTCAGCCCTGCTCAGCTCCTGCAAACTCAAGGCTGTTGCTTCTTTTATGGATTCTATATAGATTCTAGATAAAACAAGTGATTTTCCAAGTAGCAGCAGGGACTCAGAGAATCAGAAAATTAAGCTGTCTATGTGTTTCCCTAGATCAATTTGCAGTTCATTTATGTTATTATAAACTAAAATCTACTATTCATTTGAAATAACTATTACATAATTGCTATGAAAAATTACAGGAAGAAAACAGGAAATTTGTCAAAATTGTATGCTATTTCTCATATTTTGGTCTATTGTTTACTATCCAGAAAAGTAAATTTTAAGTAAGTATTGTCTCTGTTTTGTATTGCAACACTTGAACTGTAGGTCTGAATGAGAATTTTGGTGGTGGTGGTTCTTTTCTGCATGAGATGGCATTATAATGATAAACAGACCATGGCCTTTAGCAACCACAGTGACTTATGCCTTGACACCACACATCATAATATTGCATTAGCCATTGAGAGCCACATAGCAGACATGGTTTAAGCATGTGGTAGCATTTTTTTTCAAAGTCTCAGGAAGCAGATTAATACACTCAGTTAAGTGTCATAGAGCTTTAGTTCCTGATCTATAAAAGTATAAAGGAACCCCACATTTCTCTTCCTCATGTGGCATTACGCCACATTAAAATATTAATATGATGCATATTTACTAAATTAGGCTGTAATGCAGAGCACACAGAGGTAATCATAAGTGCTACTAAACCAGTAGTTGGAAGTAAGCACACCAACAAAATGTATGTAAGCTGACTGATTCTTTTTTAATGTCCTATATTACCTTCTGGTTTTGGAAATAGACAAAATGTTTTAATTTGGAAGAATAATCCTAGGCACAATTCTTTGGAATAAATTTCTCTAAAATGAAGTGGACTTACTTCCATTAGACTGAGGTGCAAAAAAAAAAAAAATGTTCTGAATTTAACGCATCCAACCACTACAAATGGGTCAGCCGTGTGGCTCCATAGCTAACAGCTTCTTTACATCATTTTTGAAAGTTAGGACACTAAGTCCAGCATCAAATAATAGATCTAGGAAAAGCTGAAAGCTTTAGTAGGCAACAAACCTTTCTTCTCTTCACAACCTGTGTCAGATTTCAGGGTATGGCTGCTGCTGTGCAAAGAATCTTTTGCATCTTCATTTTCATCCAGGACCCCAGCAAAGCTGATCTTCCTCTCATACCTGTGTCGGTCCATCTCAGGATCCAAACGCAATCTGCAGCTCTCCAGGTCCTATAACATCATCACATGAACCACCAAAATGGGTGAAAAGCATAGGTACAAGGAAGAGATTATCATTCAGAGAAAAATTTAACCCAGCTAAAAATTTTATTATTTACAGCTTACACTGAGTGATAATTAATTTTCTTGCTGGTCTCCTGTGAATAATTTGGACTGGTGCTGTTTTTTTATCTTGTGTCATTTATTTGGCTGTTGATCTGCATTTAATATTTTATTGTAAGGTGTTTGTGAAGGCTTGCTCTAAAAGTCAGAGTGAAAACAAACACATATATATACTGGCTGTAATCCAGTGATTGCCAGTCAGTTTCATAACTGAGCAGAATACTAATCCAGATTTCTACATTTGAAGCCTAATTCAGACAGCATTATAACCTACATAAGTAAATCTAGTGTGGGTTGTTGCTGAATTGAGAGTTGTTGAAATATGGGTTTCCATATTGTCTAAACACCATTTTTTAACCATGAACAATCCATCATTCACAACCCAACAAAACCAACTATGGGTTCTCTTCATGGCCTGTTTGTGGTTAACAAACCATGTTTTGTCAATGCATCAGGGTTCAATCCACAGGATAACCCATGTTTCTACAATAATACACTTTTCAACAAAAACCAACACTGAACTCATACTTAACCTTTATATTTGTGTCCCTCATTATTCAACCTTTTTCTAAGTTACAAAGTCCCAAATGTTTTGAAATAATTTTATACTGTATCATGTGCTCTATTGTTGTTAGTAACTTCAAAGCACTACTTGCAGTGGAAAGGCAGGTTGTTTACCTGTAACTGTCGTTCTTTCAGTGGTCATCTGTGCATTCACACATATATGGGTGCTGTGCCTGCGCAGTGCTTGTTGCTGGAAAGATTTAAGAGCTTTAACGGTTTTGGCAGGAACTCCATGCCCTCCTCCCCATAGTATAAATGGACAGAGTGCCCGCCCCTTCACTAGCAGCTGAAGACCGCCTATTTGCCCCCCAGCTGGAGCTGGCAGGTATAAAACCCAGCTCCATAAGGAAGTATAGAAATATACTGTATACCCATTAACTGACACCGAAGTGGGGCTGGTGGGTGGATTGTGTGAATGCATGGATGACCACTTGAAGAACGACAGTTACAGGTAAGCAACCTGCCTTTCTTCATTGTGGTCTCCATGCATCACACATTTATGGGTGACTAACAAGCTTACCACACCTGGAGGCAGGACGGTGTTGTCACTGGAGAACTCTGGACAAGCTGGCGTGGCCAAAGAAGCAGTCCTGCCAGGCCTTGACATCTAAACAATAGTACTTCATGAATGTGCACGGGGTGGATCACATGGCCACTTTGCAGATATCATGTAGAGGAATGCCCGCATGGAGGGCAGAAGAAGCAGCGACAGCTCTTGTGGAATGTCCTTTTGGAGTAACAGGTAAGTCCAATTTGGAGAGGTGGTGAGTGAGTTCAATCGTTTCAATGATCCATTTCGAGAGTCTTTGAGTGCCAATGGCCACTCCCTTGTCATGTTCCGAGTATTTGACAAAAAACCATTTGGTTTTCCTGAATGACTCAGTTTGGAATCCACAGAAGGCCAAACATCTGCGGACGTCTAGGCTGTGTAGAGAGCACTCAATCCATGTCAATGGAGCAGGGAAGTAAGCTGGTAGAAGTAAGTCTTGATTAAGGTGGAAAGGCATCACAATCTTTGGCAGAAAGGTTGGGTTGGTACGGAGACCTACTTTCTCCTTGTGGAAATGGAGATATGGAGGGTCAACACAAAGAGCACACAGTTTGCTAGCTCTTCTGGCCAATGTGATGGCAACTAGAAAAGTCATTTTCCATAAGAGAAGGCAGAGATCAGTAGTAGCCATAGGTTCAAATGGAGGTTTAGTGAGTGCCTGCAAAACAACAGAAAGGCCCCACATTGGGACAACCAATGGGATCGGAGGTTGTAGGTTTTGTAATCCTCGTAGGAATCGACATATGAGTTGGTGAGAGAATATGGATGAACCTTCAATGTATTCTCAATGACGCGAGATGGCTACAATATACACTTTAATGGACGAAGGTTTGAGACCTCCACGGTATAACAAGAGTAGGAATTGTAAGATGTTCTCAGTGGTGGCAGATTGAGGTAGAAATTGGTTAGCAGCAGCAAAGGAAGTGAAGCACTTCCATTTAGCATTATAGGAACGCTGTGTGTTCAGTCGTAGTGCAGATTGGAGAATGAACTGAATGTCTGGATGAAGATCTGTCGGATTCGTAGATGTCAGTATCAGGGTCAGTACCGAGTGTAAAGGTGGTATAGAAAGAGTCTCTGATCTCATGAAAGCAAGTGTAGACAAAGCAAGTGTTGGTCCCGAAGAAGCGCTTTTGTCAGATCCAAAGTTGCTGTTGGTACAGGATGAGTGAAGGCAACAGTTGGTACCACAGTTGTAGTCAGTTTCAAGGACAAAGTCTGAGGAACAGCTAGCAAATGAGCCCAGCGGTGAGGTTCAAGGACCACAGATCTGGATGCTATATAGCACCTTTTTCCTGAGTGAAATGTGAGGTAGATGTAAGAAATTGTTGTTGGATAGCTGGAGGAGAGTTGTGGCCATCAGGGAGTGATAAGGATGCTGCAAGCATTGTTGTGACGGAACTTTGCTACAGTTCTTGTTATCAGCGGGATATGGGGGTTGGGGGAGACACATAGAAGAACTTGTTCTCCCAGATCATGAGCGTGTCCCTGAATCAGGACCGATGCCTGCTCTGGAACAGTAGTCCTGCAGATGGAGTTGTCCCGTGTAGCAAACAGGTCTATGGTCGCTGTTCCCCATAGTTGGAAGAGATGGTGACAGGTTTGACGATCCAACTCCCACTCATGAGTTGTAGACATGTGCTGCTGAGGGAGTCAGCTTCCTCATTGTTGATGCCGGTCAGATAGACTGCTTGAGGAGTGATTCCGTGGGCAATGCCCCAGTTCCACATGTGAAGGGTGAGGTGCGCTAACGGGATCAATCCCGCTCCACCCTACTTGTTTATGTAGAACACGGTCACCATATTGTTCAATGCAATTTGGACCATGTGACCTTGTTAGGATAACCTAAAAGGCATGTAATGTCTTGAAGACCACCAGCAATTCTAGATAGTTGATATGTCTGATGGTCTCGTGTTTATGCCAGGTGCCTTGGGTCCGAAGAGATACGCAGTGGGCACCCCATCCAGTCAGGGAGGCATTGGTACAGAGCATCACAGTCAGTTCTGGTGCACAGAATGGTACTCCGCAAGAGAGGCTGGCATTAATACTCCACCAGGATAGAGTTTGGAGGACTGCGTGTGGAGGTTGTAATAGTTGGTTCGGTCGATCGCAGTCTGGATGAAAGTTGCAGTTGAACCATAAATACAATGGCTGCATTCACAGTCTCACATTTGTCACCACCAATACCGTGGACGCCGTATGACCAAACACATGTTGAATGGAGTGTGCTGGGACAGTCTGTTGAGTGGTAATCCATCATACAGAAGTTATCAGTCTCTCTTGTCGGTCCAGAGGTAGGAAGGCTTGTGTATGAAGAGAGTCCAGGCATGCTCTGATGTTATTGATGACCTGAGAGGGAACAAGGCATGATTTTTCATTATTAATGCAAAGACCCAACCGGTCAAGCAGAGAACAGGTGGTGGCTATTGAAGTCAGTAGGTCATCTCTGGAGGAGGAGATGATGAGCCAATCATCCAGGTAAGGGTAGATGTGGATACCCCGAAGCCTGAGTTGGGCACAAACCAGAGTGGTAGTGAGCCCAAATGGGAGAACGTTGTACCAGGCTACAGTACCGACAGTGAACCAAAGGAGGAGCCTGTGAGAAGGATGAATGCTGATGTAGAAGTAAGCGTCTTTTAAGTACAGGGATGCGAACCAATCCTCTTTCCTGAGCAATGGAAGTATGTTCTGGAGCATGGTCATTCTGAATTTTTTGGTTTTGATGTATTTATTAACTCCATGTAAATCCAGAATATGGCAGACACCCCTGTCTCTTTTCAATACCATGAAGTACCTGGTATTGAAGAAACCATGCAGTCCTTCAGAGCAATTAAGTTTACGAATCACTCCCTTACGAAGCAGCTCAGTGACTTCTTCCAGGGGGGCTGGAGAGGTTGCTGCATATTGGATTGGACCTGAAGGAGGCACAATTTCAAACTCGATTTTATATCTGTGCTCTGTGATGGAAAGGACCCACCTATCAGATGTGATGGACTCCCAGATGGGGAGTTGACTTTGCAGCTGATCCCCAAAAGGGAGAAGGAAAAGTGGACTGAAGGATTAAGGAGAGGTTCACATGTCCCATCAGTACGGATGCTTTTCAGCATCAGCTCAGCGCCGTGCGGTGTGTTGGATTGTTGGGTCTGAGGCTGTCTTTGCCCAAATTTCTGGCAGCCAGAGGGGTATCCCTAGTGGTAGGGCTGGAAGGGCCAGTACCATGGAGGTCTGTTCCATGACCACTTACATCTAGGCTGAGTGGAGTACTCCATCCAACGTGCAGCGAGGCAAGCCTTGCGTATGTGTTCCAGATTCTCATCAGTCTTTGAGTGGAAAAGACCAGCACCATCAAAAGGCATTTTCTTCAATCTTTGTTTTGTTTCTTGGGGCAGGTTCCCCGCTCTGAGCCAGGCATGGCATCAGAGGGCTACAGCACCAACAAGTGCCCTCAAGTCGCAATCAACATGATGTCTCACTGTGGTGAGCTGTTGTTTTGAGAGCTGCCTCCCTGATGAAGATGCAGGCCAGTTCCCTTTGCTGGTCCAGGAGGAATGCAGTGAGAGACTCAATCTTTTGCCAAAGGAAATATTGGTAACAGGCCATAGTGGCCTCATAATTGGAGATGCGCAGCCTGAGTCCCATGGCGGTGTAGATGTGGCGAGACATCATGTCGATTTTTTTCCTCTCTCTGTCCAACGGAGTGGAATGTTCCCTCGATTGGTGGCCCTGTGTTGACTTGATGACTATGGAGTTCAGTTGGGGATATTTTAAGAAGAATGGTATGTCCTGCTCACAAACCTTATACATGGCCTCCAAACGACAAGAGGTAAGGTGAGAGTAGTTTGGCAGTTGCCAAGACTCTGTCATCACCTGTTGAAAGGTGGAAATGAATGGCAGGGCAATTGGAATGGAGTCTTCTTTACGAACCACATCATAAGTATTGTCCTGGTTCGCGTCAGTACACTGCTGAACGTCGATCTTGAGAGATGACGACATACATGTGAGCAGCTCTGAGAACCGACTCTGGCTGTCACCAGGAGATCCCGGACCGTGGATAGTGATAATAGTATCAGGAAAGATGGAGATCTGTTGGGATTCCTCCGAACCCAAATTGGTCTCCTATGGAGGGCTGGAGGAAGAGCCATCAGGAGACATTGGTGGATGGGTGAGCGCTGCAGCAGATGTTGATGGAGCGTCCCTCGACACTGATTGAGGGGTGGAATGGTGGCAATGCATTGGTGGTGGTGGGTAATAGCCATATGGGGAACAGAAATCCCATGGATAAGGTCGGTCCATGTGCTCGGGATTGAAGTCCCCATAGGGCAGAGGTACCCAGTACCGTGATGGTTGCAGTGCAGGAGGTTGTGGAGGTAAGAGGGAGGATGGACGATGAGGGGCCCTCGGAGATCCCTCTGGAGGATGTTCATGTTCCGACTGAGGTGGCGATTCTAGGATTTCTCCATCTAAGATAGATGTTCGAGCCAATGGATCCGAATGGTCGGGACTGGAGTGCAGGGAGATGGTGATCCTTGGGGGTGACACTGGAGGTGTCACCTGCATAACCAACTGGTGGCTGGGCAGCTCAGTCAATACCAAGAAAGGTATATAAAGCGGCTTGGAGTGAGGCACTTTAGTATGTTTTTTGTGCCAATGCTCAATCTTATTGGGTTTGTCCTTCTTGAAATGTTTGGGTTTATATGTCTCATTGGACCTGACATGCTTCCTCTTCTCCTTATGTTTCTTTGAAAGAGAGGAGCGCTTTCCATTGGGACCAGCAATATCCCCTTTGAATGAGTGAGATGGGGGACTCTTTGAAAACCCGGGAGCTGCAGAGGAGCCGGTATCAGCCGAGACCTGCTTCATAGCCACTAGGGCTTGGTCCCATAACATTTTGCACAGCTTATTTTCTTGTTTTTTCTGAGCCAGCCGCATGAACGATTGGCAATGGCTGCACTTGTCAGTTCTGTGTCTCTCTCCTAGGTCAGTGGGAGACATTTTAGCTCCAGACTGAGCACACTTGTAGAAAGCTGCCCACTGTGCCATCTAGAGAAGGAGGAGGAGAGTATAGCAGCAAGGAGAAAGGTATAGCGCAAGGTTAAGACAATAGAAGGGTTTTTAAAATTATTTTTTATTCTTGGAAAGGTGGTGGGGGAAGGGGAAAAGATATAAAGCGGGGTTTGGTAAGAGTAATGAACAACTGTGTAAAGTGTTTTATTTCAAGAAGGGCTAAGACAAAAGTTAGAAGTTCAGAAATGATCAAAAAGAATAAAGTAAGTACTGCAAAAAAACAGACGAGGAGACAAGCACAAAGGCTTGAAGATTTAAAGCTCTTAAATCTTCCTGGCATCAGGCACTGTGCAGGCACAGCACCCATATGTGTGTGATGCACAGAGACCACGATGAAGAAAGAAAGGATATAAATTTAAGAAAAAATAAAGAAAGCAAGTAGGTGATATAGATGTAATATAATTGCTAGTACTGATTTATAAGTCATTTACTTAGGATTAAGACTGTAAAAGGGGAAGTTTACAAGGTTGTGACAAGCTATGGATTTTCCTATGGCAAATGGCCTGAGGATACAAAATTAAAAACATGGGACCTCCAGTTGACTCTGACAAGGTCTGATTTCAAGGTTGACTAAAGGATAAACTAGGAGATAAATGGTTCTCTTTTAAATGGTTCAAATCACTGACTGTACTTTCTGGCATAATACAAGGGATCTATCAAGTGAAATTGGTATGGCTAAGTAAGTTTGTGGAATATTGTAAGGGTTACACATATTAATTTGTCCTATGGATAAATCATTGTATTGCCATACAATACACTATATTTACAAATCATTGTATTGCCATACAATACACTACTACAATACAAGTCTAACTGTCTTCTAGCTATATCCCTTGCTTCCCTGAGGGCATCAACATATTCCTACTCAGTTGATTTTCTGGTCCCCAGTTCTGTAACTTTTGTTTACCTGGTACAGGTGATCATGCTGTGGTTGCTAGTTTGTTAACCAGGCCAGTCATATGCCAGGGGGATTAGCATAATTACTCATCAGCAGCAAACTGGCTTGGGTGATTTGTTGCCATGGGTAACAAGCCACCCAGAAACCTACAAAAGCAGGGAAATGGGCTTATTTTCCCAACTGCACAGTGGGTCATTATTTCATTTTCCCTGTTTCAAAGTATTGCCAAATTAAATTCCTGCCATTCACTTACCACAAGAGGTTCTGTACGTGGCCTGGGCATATAGGGAAAGGTTTCTCGAAGAAATGTTGTGATCTCTAAGAGAAGTTGACATGCTGCCATCTTTAGAGCAAAAGGACAACAACATTTGGTGGGATTCACAGTGCCTAAGAAACAATAATATATGTACACATGTTGTTAAAAAATAGCAGTAGAAGAAAAAATTAGATCTAAGAAGAGATGAACATCATCACACATGGTACATGATGCAAGCAGCGTATGGAACATTATGGCCCCTTTACATTATTAACCAATTTTTCCTAATACAGTCATTTGCACACTTACCTATTGTTACATATTCTCTGCAGCATATGGCAGTTTCATAATATAAGGCCTGCAGTGAACTCAAAATCTAACTGTTCTTTGAAGTGCCCCCTGTTAATGCAGATGTCGAAATCAAGACATTCCTAGTCTGTTCACCTTAGCATTCAGTTTTGGCCTAGAAATGACACACCATTTTGCATATCTCTTCAAACTATCAGCCTGCTTGCTTGCTTTAAAACCAAAAGTACAATCTGGGGAGAGACAGTTAGAGATGCACAATCACATGGAGGTGCAGTTGCTCAATCCTTCCCCTTTAGCCAACCATCTTCCCTTTCAAAATCCCCCTGTCCTGCACTCAGCTTTTTCCCCACAAGGGAAAAGAAATGGACATTCTTATTGGATTCCCTGCATGAACAAAACCTTTGTGGGGCGGGGGGCGGGGTGCCATGTGTTAAAAAAGCTGGAGAAGGGGCTCATGCAGATCTGTGTCATGCTTGATCAATAACAATACTACAGCCAGCTTAGGTAAGGTTAGAAAGATAAGCTTTCTGCAAAGGTTAGGTAAGTTTAGTTGCCTTATTTTTGGTATTATACCTATATTTGTGATTATCTGCCAATTAACACTGAGAACAGAAAAGCTATCAGTCTCCAGAGATCCTGACTCCAAAAGTGAACCAAATCTGAGTAAATGCTGGCTTTGGACCTTTTCACCTCTTGAAAATATGGGGAGTGGATAAAAATACTGAAGGTTAACCATGTGAAGATGGTACAAAGCAATTCCAGTGTGCAGAGACCACCAGGGAACAGAAGAAGGTAGAACACTGGGGCATTGACTCGAGTACTAGGATAGAAGAACTGGTTTTGTTTATCTGTTTCCCCCCTTTCCTTCCTTAGTATATGCAACTGTACACTGCCACTAACTTCTTTATACCTTCTCCATGAAAAAAGAAATATTCAGGATGGCATCCATAAGTTTAAAACACATTTACTGTTCCATCTTCAAACCTGGGACCATGGAAGAAGAAACATTAGAAAAAGGCAGTAGGGTAATCCCATCCATTCAACACTTAGTAGACAAAGACATTATAGAGCTACATTCTTCCTACACCCTGTAGCTTGCTACTGCTGCCCTTCAACCCTGCAGTTCCCTTTAGGAATAATGCATGCACATGAAATTAAGCATGTATAAATAATTTTGCTGAAACTGTCACTACTCATCTGATAATCCCACTTGCATCGTTATAGTGAAGAAAACCTAACAGAACATGAGAGCCAGTGTGGTGTAGTGGTTAAGAGCATGGGACTGGGACCCAGACGATCTGGGTTCTAGTCCCTGCTCAGGCATGGAGCCAACTGGGTGACTTTGGGCCAGTCACAGACTCTCAGCCCAACCTACCTCACAGGGTTGTTGTTGTGGGGATAAGATGGAGGAGGTAAATGATGTAAGCTGCCCTGAGCCCTTTGTAGGAAAAAGGTAGGATATAAATAAATAAATTAAAAAAAAACACTGCATGCACTCACAGAGAGTGGGAAAATTCTCTACATGCTGATCTGCCTATCATCATGAAATCACAAAGGTACTGAGGCACTTGTGAAGGGAAGAATTAAATGGCACTGAGAAGGGACATCATATTCTGGAATTCCATATCTTTCTCACTTACAAATCCCCATTTGTTCTCTATTTTCACTCATCCAGAAAGAGCTAGATATCCTCTTTCCCAGTCCCAATAATTTCACAGCTGATGTGAAAAGAGCAATTGTGAAAACAATAAGAATTTCTCTGTTTCTTCTCACTTTAAATTTCAAAACATATCTGATAAACCAAGGAGACAGCATATGGTTCCAATAATTGCATATTAGAACTATTTCCAATTAGATTGTCAGGATGAGCAGATTCTTTTCTAACCCAAATATTTATACTAATAACTCTCCTTAGCTTTCAGCAGATCAGCTTAGAACATTGTAGGTGCATAATAAATTCAGTAAGGTTACCAAAATCAAAACCCCTTTAATGGATTACATGCTAAGTGGAAAAGAACAGTACAGACACACAAATAAATATATAGATGATACTTGGAAAAGATATTGTACTGAGCATTAGTGTAATCTGCACTCTATATTGGCATGAGATATTTCTATGTTCCACACATCCATGCTGATTTTTTTAAATGTTAAAATGTGGCATTTTTGACTTTATAAATCATAGTCAGTATACTATTACTGAATCTTATCTAGTGTACTGTTTTCTATATTTTAAAAAGGAATAAATGAAAATTGAGTATTAGTTTTAAAAAATCCTAATTTCCATTTAGCTTGGGTTCTGTATATATGGAGTGTATACTGACATATAGTGGAACTTTTCAGTAGTTATTTCATTCACATGCATTAAGGTTCCACTCATTGTTTTTTAACAAGGTATTTTCTGTATTGTGAGTGACATTTACTGCATATTACTATAAAGTTGATCAAACTTTACAGCCTAGCTTATAATGATACACTTATAACCATCTAGTTCTACATTCATGAAGAAACTGACAACTTCAGTGGGTTCCCTTCTGAATTATGGTCTTTGTGATTAATTGAATGTTTTCTTAGTATCACTGATAGGTGCTGATTCACACAATCAACACCTCCTACTGTGGCTTATTTAAGCCATGGTAGCTTGTGGCATTTGGGATATTGCTCAACCCTCAAACAAGGACTGTTTGCGAGTCAAGTAAATTTTGCACAAACCATGGTCTGCTACAGGATTCTGTCCTTTCAAACAAATTCTGCTACCCAGGTCCAGATGATTCAACGAATTATTGTAACCCCTAGCAGGGGCTAAATATTCAAAATGGCCACTGCTATGCATCACAGTAGGCTGCAGTGATCCTGCAATGAAGGTCATGGTTTCAATAAATAAAACATGGCCAATGTTTTTAAAAAGTGAAAGACAACCTAACAAGGAATGCTCTGATGATGAAAGCTTACATAGGTCCATCAACGTTATTTACCTTCAGCTGCCTTAATCCAGCAAGGGAGAACCACATCTAGAAACAGAGTTGGACATACAACTTTATTCCACCTAGACCAGTATTGTCTGTTCTGACCATTGCCAACTCACCAAGATCTTGGGCAAAGATAGACCCTTTCATGTAACAATGTCAGGGACTGACCTTCAGACCCCCTTTCTGTACAGTGCCATGGATCCATAGTCCCTGGCACAGGGAGCCAATGGACTGAATGTATATCCATATCAGCTAGCATTGTAACACTTGTAAGGACTCTGTTGAACCATCTGGGCTTAACATCTGCTATACATGACTAGAGCCTTATCAGGCAATATACTATGGATTCTGCTTCTATTTTCCTGCTTCTACTACTACAGAATGCATTACAACTAGGCAGAGAGAGAGAGAGAGAGAGAGAGAGAGAGAGAGAGAGAGAGAGAGAGAGGAAGGTAAGTGTGGAATACAATTGGGTGGAAAGGTAATGAAAGAGAGAAAGTAAAAATTTTTAAAAAGGAATTAAGTGTTCCTAAAGCAGAGATTCTTACAAGCGGGGGTTCTTGTAGTAAAGGGAGTCTCCTTACTGTCATCTAAAAAGTCTTCTTCCTCATCCTCCTTTCTCAGCCTCCTCTTGGTCTCCTCATCATAAATGAGGCCCAACAGATTGGCTGGGCTCTCATTCTCACTATGGCAAAGTTCATTGAGACGGGCTCCAATAGCCTGGCAGCAGAAACAACAAGAAGAAAACAACCAAGTGTCATTAGCATCATGGCTAATGCTTGATAAAAGTAGAAAAACAATTTAAGTTGAATACATATTACTTGGAATCCTGCACTGTTAAATTAATGCCATTTCATAGTCAAATTGTGAGTGCAGAGGACATAGAACAGCAACTTATTTCTATTTCTATCTTGTGCTTTTACTAACCTTGCTTACAACACACTCGTAGATCAGAAAAACTAACTGTAAATCCAGTAAGCAATTAACAATATAAAACTGATAGTATATTAACACAGTACAATTGCGGAAAAACCAGGTGGCAACATGAGCTCAAATTATGCAGTGAAATCCATTTTCTGATTCTGTCAACTTACAAAAAAGTCTCAAAAGACAGGGCCTGATGGATCTCAATCAGGCGATTATACCAGGGCCAAGGCATCACCTCAGAAAATGTCATGTTAGAGACATAATCAGTATCTTTATTGAAAAAGCAGCCTAAATGCCTTCCTCTCCCTCAAATAGGACTGTGGCACTTGGACTCCTGAAACAAAGGCTACTTGATTTATTCAAATACCAAGCTGCTTGATAGTCCTGGATTTCTAGAAATTTTCCCCCACTATTTATTTTGGTCAGTGAGTTTATGCAACAATGAACTGAAAATACCTGGGCATCAGGTTAAATGATACAAGCAGTAGAGTTTGTTGCATCACTCCAACGAGGGAAGCAAAAGCGTTTAGACCTGCAAAACCTAAACTGAACCGGTACTGAGAGCTCCTGGCTCTCTTGTTTTAGGCTACACTTGTCCATCTTTGAATTTTCCTTTACTTATCCACCCCAGATGGTAAAAATTAACAAACTCTATCAGCTGTTCTATGCACCTGTCCACTTCCGTTTGAGTAAGAAGTTGCTATGAGCTTCACAAGATTATACAGTTTTGTTTAGGATGCGTCCAGACAAGCTTTTTATCACATTACCTCATGCACAGATTTTGAGGGATGGGGGAATGGAAACAACATTATCTCCAGTTTTTGGTTGCAGGGCAGCAATAGCAAAAAGCAGATTTTTTTTAGCTCTTTTTTTCTTTTTAGAAAGGGCTATTGTTTTTCCTGTCACTGATAGCAGAAGAATGTAAAGTAAAGCCCCTTCTGGGTTTAGGGAATATCTAAACATGTACAGGTTTGCAATCTAACATATTTTTAAATTTGGGTGGTATGTTGATATTATGCTTTCTCTAATTGTTAGAGTCTAACACATCTCATCATGTCTATTCCAAGATTTCAGAGATGCACAGTCAAGGTTGGATAAGCATCAGTATATAAAGTGAAGCTACAGAATACAGGATGATGTGTATTAGTGGAAGATTAAGTTGCATATACAACACAAGAATAAGTTTCTTCTTCTAGAAGAGCAGGTTGCTTACCTGTAACTGATGTTCTTCGAGTGGCCATCTGTGCAGTCACACATAAGGGTTCTGCGCCTGCGCAGTGCCTTTGGCTGGAAGATTAACAGCTAACGGTTTTTGGTAGGAACTCCGCTCCCCCTCCCCACTAGTATAATATAAGGAGTAGAGTATCCGCCATTTTCCAGTCTTTGAAAGACCGACGTTCGCTCCCTTAATAAAGTTATTGTCATTATGGCAAAAACCAAAACTTCAGTGGTATGATAAATATCTAAAGAGATCCTAGCATCGAAGAGAAGGAAGTTGGACCACCAATGACACCAAGCGGGGTCCGAGGGTGGGCTGTGTGAATGCACAGATGGCCACTCGAAGAACATCAGTTACAGGTAAGCAACCTGCTCTTCTTTGTCGTGGCCTCTGTGCATCACACATATGGGTAGAATAACAAGCTTACCCAAACTGGAGGAGGGAGGTGTCATCAACGAAGAATAGAAGAAAGAACAGCCCTGCCAAAAGAGCAATCTTGTCTGGCACGAACATCAAGTCTATAGTGTCTGGCGAAGGTACACGGGGTAGCCCAAGTGGCCACTCTGCAGACGTCTTCCATTGGGACTCCCGATGCAAAGGCTGAAGAAGCAGCAACAGCCCTTGTAGAATGACCTCTTGGAGTAGATGGTAAGTCCAATTTAGCCAACTGGTAAGACAGAACAATTGTTTTCGCTATCCATTTGGAAAGTCGTTGGGAAGTAACCGGATAGCCTCGGTCGTGTTCTGAGTATTTAACAAAGAGTCTATTGGAGTGTCGAACAGACTCAGTCCTGGACCTATAAAAGGCTAAGCAACGACGAACATCCAGTATATGCAGAGACCTCTCTATCGGATTCGAAGGAGTTGGAAAGAATGCCGGTAAAACAATCTCTTGCTGCATGTGAAACGAAGTAGCGATCTTATGAAGAAAGGACAGATCCAGCCGTAGAACTACCTTTTCCTTATGAAAATTCAGAAAAGGGGGGTCTACCCTAAGGGCACAAAGCTCAGAAGATCTACGGGCTGAAGTAACTGCTACGAGAAAAGCAGTCTTCCATGAGACAAGGCGTAGATCAGTTGTCGCCATGGGTTCAAAAGGTGGTCGAGTCAGTGCCTGTAAAACTACTGAAAGACTCCAAGTGGGCATTAGAGGCCTTATTGTTGGATGGAGGTTACCCAATCCTCTCAAAAATCTTTTAATCAAAGGTTGAGGAAAAATGGAAAAACCTTGTACAGTTCCACGGTAGTAAGAAATCGCTGCTGTATATACTTTTATGGAAGAAGGTTTAAGTCCAGACTGGTGCAATTCGAAGAGGAATTGAAGAATCTGCTACGCCGACGATGCTGGAAGTGAGTGAGATTCGGCAAAGCTGAAGAATCTATGCCATTTTGCTGCATACGACTTTCTAGTGGATGGCCTTAATGCAGATTCGAGAATATATTGCAGATCTGGATGTAAAGTTTGTGAAGTAGAGGTAGCAGGGATTGCCGGTGGCATCGACACCGGTGCAGCACATAAGGTTATCGGATCCTCCAGGCAGTCAGTTTCAGCGACAACAGGTCTGGGTGTCAAATCGTGCCTTCCCTCTGGGTAATGAGATAAGGAAGAAGAGGGAGTTGAAGAAAATCCTCCCAAGAGATATGAAGGAGAGTTGAGAACCATGGTTGGCGTGGCCCCAGGGGGTTATCAGTAGCCCTGTGGCCCCTTCGTGAATAATCTTTGCCAACACTCTCATGATGAGGGGGATCGGTGGGAAAGCGTAAAAGGTCATGTCGTTCCAGGGAATCATGAAGGCGTCCCCGGACGACCCCTGTCCTATCCCCGCTCTGGAACAATAGTTCATGCACACCCTGTTCTGTTGGGTGGCAAACAGGTCTATGTCTGGTGGACCCCAGAGGTGAAACAGTCTGTCGCGAACCCAACAGTCCAGTTCCCATTTGTGTGACCGCGACATATGTGTGCTCAAGAGAACTGCTTCTACATTGTCCTTGCCCACAAGATGTACTGCTAGAAGAGTGATACCTCTCGGTATGCACCAGTCCCAAATTTGTATTGACAGGCGGGCTAGTTTCGGGGACCAGGTTCCCCCTTGTTTGTTCAAATAAAAGACCGTAGCCATGTTGTCTGAAGTCACCTGGACAACCTGGTGAAGAAGTACATCCTCGAACGATTGCAGGGCTTTGAAAACAGCAAGAAGTTCCAGGAAGTTGATGTGGTTCCTGGAATCCCAGGGACTCCAAACCCCTTGGGTACGTAGGTCGGAGCAAATGGCTCCCCATCTGAGAAGAGACGCATCGGTACTGAGAGTCACTGTAGGGTACCGAGGTCGAAACACGACACCAACATTTAAATTGGCTGGCTCTGTCCACCATAACAGGGACTGAAGAACGGAGGCCGGGAGTCGAATCCGTTTGGTAGGTGGAACTCTCTGTGGTCGGAACATCCCATTGAAGAATAACTGGAGAGGGCGTAGTCTGAGTTTGGCATGCGGAACCACGGCGATGGATGCAGCCATGTGTCCCAACAGGCTCTGGATAGATCGGGCAGGGACAGTCCTTTCTCATCGAATCCAAGAGATGCACCGAGCGATAGCATGCTGTCTGTCTTGAGGAAGAGAGGCTCTTGCCAGCATAGAATCCAGTCGGGCTCCGATAAAGTTGACCGTCTGTGTAGGGAGAAGAGAAGACTTCTGTTGATTAATGCAGAGTCCAAGGTCTTGTAATAGAGCACAAGTAATATCAACAGCAGACGAAAGTCCTGCTTTAGTGTCAGAAACCAACAACCAATCATCAAGGTACGGGTATATCTGAATTCCATGTAGTTGAAGGTGTGCGCAGACAGGAGCCATACACTTTGTAAAAACTCTTGGTGCAGTGGCTAATCCAAACGGTAACACCTTGAATTTGTAGATTTCAGAGTCTACCACAAAACGAAGGAAGTGCCTATGACGTGGATGTATTGAAATATGAAAATAGGCATCCTTCAAATCCAACGAGGTGAACCAATCCCCTCTCCCCAGCAACAGATGTATATTTTGGGGCATGGTCATCCAAAACTTCTTTGGTGTTATGAATCTATTGAGAGCTCTCAAGTCCAATATGGGTTGGAGACCCCCATCTCATTTCGGGACCGTAAAATATCTGGAATAGAATCCGTGGAGTCCTTCTGATAACAATAAGCGATGAACAACTCCTTTAGTAAGGAGTTGGTGATTCTTGTCCAACAGTACCGACGAGGTCGGTGTAAAACGGATAGGATTCAGTGATGGAACAATGTCGAATTCAATTCTATAGCCATGCTGGATGATGGATAACACCCACCTGTCAGATGTAATGGACTCCCAAGTGGAGAGCCGACTTTTCAGCCGGTCCCCAAATGAGAGAGGGGAGGGTGAAGTTGGGAGGAGAGGAAAGGCTCACTCGTCCCATCAGCGTTGTCGCCTATCCGTGTCGAAGCGGCGGCGGCCCTGCTGGAAGCGCTGGGACAGCTGCTGTCTGCGGCGTTGCTGGCGTTGATGTGGTTGTTGTTGCCGAGGTTGGAATTGTTGGCGGTATTGCAGGCGTGACCATGACCACTTACGTCGAGGCTGGGATTGCAGTTCCATACGACGGGCCGTCATTCTGGATTCATGGATCTTTTTTCGTTTACTATCCGTCTTCGCATTGAAGAGACCGGATCCGTCGAACGGCATCTCCTCAATTCTCCGCTTCATTTCTTCAGGAAAATTGCAATTACGCAACCAGGCGTGCCTGCAGAGAGAAATGGCACTGACGAGCAACCTCGAATCAGAATCAACATGGTGCCTCGCTGTGGAAAGCTGCTGCACCGCCACTTGCATAGCTTCCTTAACAAAGGTTTTCGCTAGCTCACCCTGGTTTCCTGGGAAGGTGTCAATGATAGTGTCTAGGAGCTGCATAAGGAAATATTGATAGCGTGCCAGGGTCACCTCATAATGTGAAATTCGTAATCCGAGGCCAGAAACTGCGTACACCTGACGGGCGAGGGAGTCAACTTTTCTTCCCTCCTTATCACAAGGCGAGGTGTGTCCATGTGCTTCCTGGCCCTGAGAAGATTCCACAACAACTGAGTTCGGCTTGGGGTGACGGAGGAGGAATGGGATGTCCCCCTCCCGAACCCAATACATGGATTCATATTTACGTGAAGTCGGTTGTGGGTGGGCCAGGAGGTCCCATGGCTTAGTCATTGCCTGCTGCAGAGTCGTTATGAACAGTAAGGCGATAGAGGTGGATCATTCGCCCCTGACCACATCATAAAAACGGTCAGTGCTCGGTCCTGGTTGTTGGTGGGCTTCAATGTCAAGCGACCTCACCAGTCTGGCCATTAACTCATTGAAGGAGATGTATGGTTCTTCAGGTGACCCCAGGCCTTGCGAAGTAACCGCTGCATCTGGTGAGGTCGAGTCAACCTCGGACTCATCAGATTCCATCCAGTAAGGAGGTGGGGCACTGGAAGAGGAATCTCCTGGTGACACCGATCTGCCGCTCTCTCTAGATGGAGTCCTCGGGGCATCTCTGGGTGTAGAATGGAAACAATCCCAAGGAGTTGGCAGCGAGGATCGTCCTCTGGAAACCGAGTAATAGGCCATGGATTGGTATTCTTCCCATCTCGGAGCAGAGGTGTATCGGGAATGGTACCAGTCATAAGATCTAGCATCCGAAGAACGGCTCCTACAGCTTCTCGGAGGAGAGATGGCGATGTCGATATCCAGAGGGACAGGCGGCATTGGTGTTGGCAACTGAGTTCTCGTTGGGGAATCTCTTATTTCACCATCCGAGATGGAACCACGCTGTGGGTCCTGAAGGGGTTCGGCTCCCGGTCAGCGCTGTGAGCCTGGTGGAGTAACCCTCATAGCCACCTGGATGGTCAGGACCGAGGGGGTTGGTTCCATGGGTGGAGTCGGGACCGAGGAGGTCGCCAAACCCCGAGTGGCGATGCTTTGTATGCTCGGGATTCCTCGGTTTCTTAACCGGCTTACCAGCCTTATCCTTTTTGGCCTTCTCATACACAGGATGTTTGGCCGGATCACTGTGCTTCCGCTTCTCTTTTTGTTTCCTTGGTAGGGAAACGGGCTGATCGGCCATGCTAGGAGCACCATCTTCAGAAGGGTGTGAGGGCAGAACAATAGTGGAAGAGGCCGGGCATTGCGGCAGGTCAGCCGGAGTTGGACGGCCTTCAGGTGGAGCCACTGTGGGGGGCTTAGCCACCAGCCGGTCCGATTGGAGGAGAGCTTGGTCCCACAAGAGCTTGCGGAGGCAGTTCTCCCAATTATTCCTTGCCTGTTTGGAGAAGGCCAAACAGTGGCCGCATTTATCTGTCCTGTGCCCTTCCCCCAGGCAAAGGAGGCACAGGTCATGCGGGTCCGCCGCCGGCATTTTGGAGCTGCACTTCCCGCACTTGTGGAACGCCGCCCGTTGTGCCATAGTAGAAAAAGAAGAGAAGGAGATAGTAAAGCAGGAGAATAATATGTTTTGTTTTTTTGTTTTTATAAGATCAAGAGAGAAAAAAGTGAAAAGCAAGAACTCACTGAAAATACTAACAGTAACAGGAACAAGGGAATACTAACTTGGTAAGGAAAAAGGGAAGTTTTTCAACAAGTGAGAGCGAAGCGGCATGACGCACAATGAACGGCGGTCGCAAAGACTGGAAAATGGCAGATACACCACTCCTTATATAATACTAGGGGGGAGGGGTAGCGGAGTTCCTGCCAAAAACCGTTAGCTGCTAATCTTCCGGCCATAGGCACTGCGCAGGTGCAGAACCCATATGTGTGATGCACAGAGGCCACGACGAAGAAATCAGGAATATGGTAGCCACCGAACATGGAATTAGGTGACTCAGTCTGTCAGTCATGGGCCACCACAAGTCCAAAGAAAGAAAGGTATTATAAAATATATTAGGATAATAATAAAGGTACAATAAATAAGTTATAATAAAAAGGTATAATAAAAATATGAACCAATTGGAAAGAAACATACAAACACAGAAACAGAGCGAGTCAGAAGGGGTCTCTCGAGCCATCTAGTCTGACCGACGACTCCAGCCAGCTCCGCTCACGACATGCCCACCATGTGCATGCCCAGCCTATCTTTGAACACCCTCACCAATGGGGCCTCAACGACCTCTCGTGGAATCCCATTCCACACCCTCGGGGTCCTAACTGTCAGGAAGTGCTTCCTGGCATCTAAATGGAACATTGGCTCCCTGAGCTTTGCTCCGTTGGAGCATGTCCTGCCTTCCTCTGCAGGGGAGAACAGGTTTCTACCCATCTCCATGTGACATGTCCTCACATACCTGTATGTCACCAACACATCCCCTCTGAGTCTCCTCCAGGCTGAAGAGACCCAGTTCCCTCAGTCTCGGCTCATATTCCATCCCCTGCAAACCAGCCACCAACCTTGTGGCCCTACGCTGCACTGACTCTAACCTGGCTATATTCTTTCTGTAAGGAGGGGCCCAAAACTGAGCACAATACTCCAGTTGCGGGCGCACCAGAGTCGTATGGAGTAGTAGTGATACCTCTTTCAATCTAGAAGCCACACTTCTGGCTATGCGACCAAGGGTGGCGTTTGTCCTCTTGACCACCGTATCACACTGCTGACTCATGTTTAGCCTGCAGTCAACCAGCACCCCGAGGTCCCTTTCACAAGTGCTGCTCTCCAGCCACTTGTCACCTAACATGTACTTATGACAGCTATTCCTATGCCCCAAGTGCAAGACTTTGCACTTATCCACATTGAATGCCATCCTGTTGTTTCCTGCCCACTTCCATAGTCTGTCCAAATCCTTTCGGATCTGGAGTACCTGCTCCTCAGTTGTGGCCATTGCTCCAGTTTTAGTGTTGTCTGTGAATTTGATCAGCAGACTGTTCACCCCTTCTTCCATGTCATTGATGAAAAGATTAAACAGGATCAGCCCCAGGACAGAGCCCTGGGGGACCCTGCTTGTCACTGGCCGCCATCTAAATGATTCCCCACTAATGGTTACCCTCTGTTTTCGGTCAGTCAACCATGCCCAAGTCCATTGGACAATACTTTGATGTATCCCTAAGCTCCTCACTTTCTCCACCGGGATATCATGGGGCACTTTGCCAAATCTAGGTAAACCACATCCACTGCATCCCCTCCATCTAGCCATCTCGAAACCCTTTTATAGAATTCCACAAGGTATGTCTGGCAGGACCTGCTTTTGCGGAAGCCGTGTTGTGTGGCTGTCAGCCTCCCTCCCCTAGCTAGCATCACCAGATCTCTCTTTATTATGAGCATTTCCATTGTTTTTCCTACAATGGATGTAAGGCTAACTGGTCTGTAATTCCCCATGTCCCTTCTACTACCCTTCTTGAAAATTGGGACCACTGATACCACCCTCCAGTCCTCTGGAACTTCACCCGTTATCCACGAGGCCTCAAAAATGGAGGTCAGCGGGCATGAGAGAACCCCTGCCAACTCTCTAAGTACTCTCGGGTGTAACCTATCAGGGCCTGGCACCTTTGTAATGTCCAATGCCCTGAGGAGCCCCTCGACTTCGAGGGGGGTGACTCTAATCTGTGCCCCTAAGTCCCTGGCCTCATCTAATCTCCTATGCAGATCTTCCCCGTCCTGCTTTAGGGAGAACACAGAGGCAAAATAGACATTTAGCATCTGTGCCTGTTCCCTCATATCAGTCACTGGATCTCCTTCCTCCTTATTTAGTGGTCCCACCACTTGTCTCCCCTTCCTCTTCCTATTTACATGCTGAAAGAAGACCTTTTTGTTGTTCTTGATATTCTTGGCAAGTCTCAGCTCATAATCTGCCTTAGCCTTACGAAGAACCCTTCTGGAATGGGCCTCCTCCTCCCGGTATACCCTTTTCTCTATTTGCCCCAGCACCCATTTCCTACGGAGGTTCTTCTTTTGTCTAATCCCTCTAACCACCTCCTTTCGCATCCATGGTGGCACTCTCCTCTGCCTCCCCACCTTACTAACTGGAGGTATCGTCAAGGCTTGCGCCTCCAAAACCTCCCTTTTGAGTGCCATCCACCCCACTTCAACTTGCTTACCTTCCAGTAACCTATCCCAGGAGACTTTCCCCAGTCTGGCCTTCAGTTGGCCAAAGTTGGCCCTCTTGAAGTCCCAGCTTCTACTGCTCGACCTGCTGCACATCCCCAGTCCCCTGATCTCAAAGCAAAGGATGGAGTGATCACTCGCATCCAGAGCTCCCCTAATCTGTACTTCATCTATCAGCTCCTCTCTATTGGTCAAGAACAAGTCAAGGATGTTCCCCCCCCTTCATGCCTCTCGGACCCTCTGTGTGAAAAACCCTCCCTCTATAGCTTCTAGGAAGTGACGTGACCTGGCTGTCACTGCCGAGTGAGTCTCCCAAGTAATATCTGGGAGACTGAAATCTCCCATAATTACTGTGTCTCTCCCCCGAGATATCCTTAGAATCTGGCCTGTCAGGACATCATCCAGGGTCTCAAGTTGACCTGGAGGGCAATAACATACCCCCACTGTCAGGTCTCTTTCCCTGTCAAAACCCCTAAGTTTCACCCAGACTGCCTCTACCAAATCCCCATCTGTGCTGCATTCTATCTCACTGCATCCTAGCCCTTCCCTGACGTATAAAGCCACGCCCCCACCCCTCTTTCCCTTCCTGTCCTTTCTAAAAAGGTGATACCCCTCTATGTTCACATTCCAGTCTTGCCTTTCATCCCACCAAGTTTCTGTGATTCCCACCAGGTCATACCCTCCTATTCCCAGGAGAGCTTCAAGCTCTTCCTGCTTATTACCCATGCTCCTAGCATTAGTGTACATGCACCACAACTCCTTCCCACCGCCTCCTTTCCTTGGAGTTCCCAGCCTCCTCCTTCCTCCCATCCTCCCTGATACCTGGCCCCATTCTGAAGGAGTCCTGTCAGTCCCTGCAGTATCTCTAAAGCCCTGCTCCCAGAGCCCTGATCCTCTCCCCACACTTGTACAGTGCAGACACATTTCTGGGGGGCCTGAATACCCCCCCCCCGTCTCAGTTTAAAGTCTTCTGGACGAAGCTCGCTAGAGCATCCTCAAAGGACCTTTTCCCCATCCTTGTGAGGTGTAACCCGTCCCTTGCCAGAAGTTCATTGGCAAGAGACCAAGTGCCATGGTCAAGGAACCTGAAGCGTTCCTTCTGGCACCACACCCTAAGCCAGTCGTTCACCTAGGAGACACTCCTGTCTCTTCCCGACCCAAATCCCTGAACTGGTAAGATCGACAAGAAGGCCACTTGGGCCTTTAGCTCCCTGAGTTTCTTCCCCAAGGTCTCGAAGTCCCTGGTGATCCCGACCACACCCTGCCTGGCCACGTCGTTTGTGCCCACATGGATCACCAGGAGTGGCTGGTGACCCCCGAAGTGAACAAGATGCTCCACTCTGTCCTTCACATGCTGGATGTGTGCACCCGGCAGGCAGCAAACCTCCCTTGTCTCCAGGTTGGGGCTGCACACTGCCACCTCAGTGCCCCTCAGCAGGGAGTCCCCAACAACAATCACCCACCGCCATGTCTTCCTGGTGGTGGTGGGCGGCCATGCCCTGGCCCTTGCCTCTCCTGCAGTGGCCCCCTTGCCACTTGTCGTCCCAGACTGGGGGTCTTGCTGGTTCCCCGAGGCCTCATCAGCCCCAGCCTCCCCAAGTGGAGAGAACCTGTTTCCCAGCTCCAGATTGGTGCCAGGAGAAGGAGGAGGCCATGCTGGCCTCCTCCTCCTGTGGGTGACATACCTCCATGTCTCCGCAGCTGCTCCTCCCGTGGCATCTCCCTCAATCCTCTGTCCAGAGGAGGGCTGCTCCGCGGGGGCATGGAGAGCTCTCTCGGCCCTCAGGAACCTCACCTCCTCCTCTAGCAGGGTCACCATCTTGCACCGAGGGCAAGTGTATCCCTGCCTCTCCTGGGGGAGAAGGGCGAACATGTCGCAGTGGACAGCAACACCCGTGACTCCCGCCAAGGCCATCTCCTGGTCTGCCATCGGTATCCCTTCCGAGACCTGACCTTGGGCCCCTGCCTTGTCTGTCCTGCAGTTCCTCTCACTCGCCCAGTTCTCCCAGACGAAAACCCACTTGCACACACACACAAGGATAAAATAAAATTTAAATTGGAGGAAAAACAAAGGAAAGAAAGGCACAGAACAGCACAAAACAAAAAACAAAGAAAAACAAAGCATTTTAAAAAACCAACAAAACAAAACAAAAAAACAACCATAAAACAAAAAAACCCTCAGCCTCCAGGGAATGGAGTCCCCAGGCAGCCCAGGCCACAGCTAAGGGACGTAGACAAGGGACGACACCAAGTGGCAAGAGCCAAAAGGGCTTGCAGTGGCTGAGCGGGGCCTTATCAGTCCCTCAGGCCGGTGGCCCTGCCTGTCGGCTTCCTCCTGGCCCCTCCAGCCTCTCTGGCCCTGCCTCCCTTCCTCTCTGCTGCTCCTGGCCCTCTGCTCCTCTGCCCAGCTCCTATCTCGCCTTCATGAGTCCCCTGGCCACTCGGCACTCTCTCGCAGCCTGTGCCTCTGCTGCTCTGCCAAGAGGCAAGAGCCAAAAAGCCAAGACAAGACAAGAGAAACAAAACAAAAGAAATTACAAACCATTAAAAACCATGGGGATATATTGGATGGGTAGAAGTGCTATCATTAAAATAGTAAATTGTTTTTGAAAATATGCTGATATTGGTGTTATTAACTGGCTACACAGGCTGTCTGTATGCTTCCAAGCTGGATTCATGGTATTGGTTTTAACCTATAAAGCTTTACACAGCTTGGGACTGCAACACTCTGCCAACTGCAGTGTGCCCAACCGCTATGATCAACATGAGAGGCCTTCCAGGACTTCCAGGTGACGTCGCAGCGAGATCAGCCACGAAGAATGGGAGCTCCATTTTTGCGCCAAAATCCATTCTCCAGTGCGCTTGGAGAAGCCCATCAAAACCCTGTGGGGGCTAGGAGAAGAAGTTTGAGCCACCTCTGGTTTGTGGGGGGGGGGGCGGAATCCACCAGGGGAAGCTCGTGGATTCTCAGTGAAAAGAACGAGAGGGGTGCTCCCCTTCACTAGCTAAACAAATAAAAGTGGCCAAGCAGAATTTTTTTGAAAATGCTGATAAACCTGGGAGATGGTTAGCTTATAAACTAAAGAAAGAAAGAGAAGAGAGATTAATATTCAAGTTGAAAGATGGAGAAGGACAACTACAAGTACAAAGTGCATCAATAAAGAAAATAGTGAAAGACTTTTTTACAAAGTTATATCAGGCCAAAGAAATATCAACTGAGAAAATCCATGAATATATACAAAAGGAAAATCTACCAAAGCTGCTGGAGAATTTTCAAAAAATACTAAATGAGGAAATAACAACAGAATTAATTGAAGCGATGAAGAGACAAAAAAAATGATAAAATTCCTGGCCCAGATGGATTACCAGCGGAGTATTATAAATGTTTTGAAGAAATTTTAAGTATACCTCTAAAGGATATATGTAATGCTGTATTATCAGACGCTAAAATACCGAATACGTGGATCGAGGCAAATATTACTTTAATTCCGAAAGAAGACACAAACTTGACACAGATTCAAAACTACAGCCCAATATCACTTTTAAATGTGGATTATAAAATTTTTGCTTCTGTAATGGCAGAAAGGTTGAAGAAATTCTTAACACACTTTATATACATAGATCAAAATGGCTTCTTGCCTAAGAGACAAATTAGAGACAATGTGAGGATTATCCTAGATATTTTAGAGTATCCTTTGGTAACGGTGCCTAAACTTAAAAAAAATAATAATAGAAGACCATGGTGAAGTTACTGAGATGTCTAACATCTATGCAAACATCTCAAGAGGCTATGCAAAATTCTATACAAAAACTGACATTAGAACAAAGGAATTTGGCTGTGGAACAAAGAGAAAGAATGGATAAACTGGATAAATTGGACAGCTATGTCAGGGATGTATGCAATCAACTGGCAGATGTGCGACTCAGAACAGAAGATTCAAGATGCCCATAAGAAAATTGAAGGTATTTTTAAAAAGTCTGGAGAGACAGATAAAGAAATACAATTATTAACACAAACAAATAAGTCATTATGCGATTCGGTTCCCATATTAGAGATGGAGATCTAATTATGTAAGATTTCAGAACATACCAGAGGGGAAAAAATGAAAACCTAAGGGAATTAATGAACACTATGCTGGCAGACGCTCTGGACTTGGAAAATGAAGAGATGGATAGAGAGATCGACCTGGTTTATAGAATAAATTCAAGCTATGTCAGAAGACACAAATTACCAAGGGAAGTTCATGTTAAATTTGCAAGATATGTAAGAGACAATGTTTTGAGGGATGTACATGTTAAATCCTTAAGAGCTGATGAGCAACATGAGGTGACTGTTCTGAAACAAATACCATGAAGGATCAGAGAAGGATGAAAGAAATACTTATTTCTTACCACAAAGCTGACAAAGAAGGGAATTATGTTTAGGTGGTTAACACCAGAAGGAATATTTTTTACTTGGAACTCCACAAGATATAAGTTGGATTCAATCTTTAAGGCTCAAGAGTTCTATGAAAAATTTAGAAGCTCATTTGAAGATGAAGAATCGGCTGTACAAAAAGGAGGAGGGAAAGTTGTTGAAGCAACGGATGTAACAACATATCACCCTGAAGAAGGAGAAATAGCAACTACAGATCAACAAGAAGATGAACAGACACCGAAACCAAAAGAAAAGAGAAAAGGTAGACGCGTGAAGGCTAAGCATAAATAAATATATATTTTATAAATATGGCTTTTAAAATGGAAGGATGAACCAAACTATTCTCTTTGAATGTAAATGGATTAAACACACCCTCTAAGAGAAGGACCTTCTCTCAACTTCAAAAATGGAAGCTAGATATAATTTGTCTACAAGAAACGGACATCAAGAAACAACATAGTAAGCTTCTGGAATGTCCAAAACTCAGAAAGTTATTTATATCTTCTGCTCATCAAAAGAAAAGAGGTTTAGCATTATACATTAAGGAAAAATTAGATCCCAAATATATCTTAGCAGATTAAGATGGTAGAATCCTGTTGGCTGAAGTCACAATGAAACTCAAAAAGGTGCTTTTGGTGGCAATTTATGCTCCAAATGATCACCAGGAAGCGTTCTACCAAAAACTACATACTTTACTTTTGCAAATGGATTATCAAACTTGTGCTTAATGGGAAACGTCAACACAATCGTAGATAAAAAATAGACCACAAGAGTGAGACTAAGGAGAAGAAAGGTAGGAGGATACTTCCAAAGTCTTGTTTTAATATATTTGAAGAATTCAGACTGACAGATGCTTGGAGACACAAAAATACAACTTCTGCTAAGTACACTTTTTACTCGAATAGACAAAGGTCATGGTCCAGAATTGATATGATTTGGATAACCCCAGACCTAGTCCCAGACTTGTTAGAAGCTGAAATAGATACAAATGTCTGGGCAGATCACAATCCTGTAACCATGACACCGAAAGGGACAATAAAAACCCAGATGGGTATTCAATAAATCTCTATTAAACGATAAAAAGTTTAAAGAAGAAATAAACAAGGAAATGGATTTTTTTTTCCAAGTTAATAAAGCTGAAGAAACCTCTTTGCAAAATGTTTGGGATACAACTAAAGCCTATGTTAGAGGTCTGATAATAACATACTCAGCAAAAATAAATAAAATGGGAAAGCAGGAACGATCTAAACTAGTAGAGGAATTGGCGAAGCTTGAACAGGAGCTTCAGGAAGACCCATCCAAAAAAGACCTTAAGACACGAATGAATATCCTAAAACACAAACTGAATCTCTTGGATACAAATGAACTTACCAAACAAATGAAATTGACAAAACAGAACTTTTTTGAAAATGCTAATAAATCAGGGAGATGGTTAGCTTACAAACTAAAGAAGGAAAGAGAAAAGAGGCTAATATATAAATTGAAGGGTGGAGAAGGACAACTGCAGGTACAAAGTACGTTAATTAAGAAAATAGTGGAAGACTTTTCTGTAAAGCTGTACCAGAATAAAGAAATTCCAACTGAAAAAGTTAATGAGTATATTCGAAAGGGAAATCTACTAAAGTTGCTGGAGAGATACCAAAAAATATTAAATGAAGAAATAACAATGACAGAAGTAACTGAGGCAATTAAGAGACAAAAGAATGACAAAACCCTGGGCCCGGATGGGCTACCAGCAGATTTCTATAAAGCCTTTGAAGGAATCCTGTCTATGCCTTTTAAGGATATATGTAACGTGATATTGTCAGATGCTAAAATACAAAATACTTGGACTGAGGCAAATATTACCTTAATACCGAAAGAAGACTTGACATAGATCCAGAATTATAGACCTATATCACTTTTAAATGTGGATTACAAAATTTTGTAGGTTCACTCTGAAAAACCAATGGCACTATTTTTTTTGGATGCACAGAAGGCCTTTGATAATGTTAACTGGCAATTCATGAAACAGCAACTAGCACAAACGGAATTTGGTGAAAAATTTATTAATGCAATATTAAGCATTTATCAAAAACAGACTGCCAGGATTATAATTAATGGAGAACTTACAAATACTATAGATATTCAAAAGGGCACAAGACAAGGGTGTCCTTTATCACCATTGTTATTTATACTGATTTTAGAAGTGTTAAATAGAAATATTAGAGAAGATATGGAAATTAAAGGCGCTAGAATTAGAGATGAAAGCTATAAACTGCAAGCATTTGCAGATGACTTAATTTTTATTCTTGAGGAACCCTTGGTAACAATGTCTAAACTTCTACAAAAGATAGAAGAATATGGTGACGTTACCGGGATGGAAATAAATAGAGAGAAGACGAAATTGCTAGTGAAAAATCTCACATTGGAGCAGAGATGGAACTCTGATGGAACAAATAGATCTTCAAATTGTTAAAAAGGTTAAATATTTGGGAAATTTCCTTACAGCTAAATGCACTACATTGAAAGAAGATAACTATGATAAACTAGTTAGGGAAATTAAGAGTGACCTGGAAAAATGGGCTAATTTGCAATTATCTTTGTTGGGAAGAATAGCAACAGTTAAAATGAATATATTACCAAAGTTTTTATTATTATTCCAAACAACTCCCATAAAAATTGATAAAAAATTTTTTGATGATCTAAACACCCAAATTTTGAGATTTGTATGGAAAAAGAAGAAACCAAGGATTAAATTAAAAATGCTTCAGGAGGACGATTAGTTAAGATGTTTCCAAATATGTCAAACAGATGTTGGAAATGTAAACATGATGTGGATACTTTTTACCATATGTGGTGGACCTGTGAATATGTGAAAAAGTATTAGATTAAAAAACATAAATGGCTTGAGGAAATGCTACAAAAACCCTTAGCTTTTAAACCTGAAATTTTCTTGTTAGGCATTATGCCGGAAAATATTAGCAAACAAGAAATGTATTTGATGCTACATTTAATCACAGTGGCGAGGATTGTGCTTGCTCAATAGTGGAAGAGTGAGGAACCACCCACTAAGGAACTGATTTTAAAAAAGATTCTGGACTGTGCAGAAATGGACAGATTGACTCTATTACTGAAGGAGAAAGAAGATACTGACTTCTATCAAACTTGGGACCTTTTTTATGATTGGCTAGAGAAACGGAACTTGGCTTAGATTTAAAGATGTCTTTAAATTTTTATAAATTGATTTGAATATGATTATAGAATGTTAAAATGATATGTTATAGGGGGCTGACCCAGTACGTCCGATGTAATTGATGATTGATTTTTTTAGTTTTTAAAAGCTAAAGACAAAACTGTACACTAAATTACCAAGATGGCTTTCGCCTATGGAAGATCTTGTATATCCAAATGCATTAAATTTTGATATGATTGTGAGATATGATAATATTCTGGATAATGATGGAGGATTGAAACCGAACCAAGAACTACAAGAGCAGGGAATTAATATTTCTTGGTGGCATAAGGTTCAAATACAATCGAGATATGTAAAGATTATAAAATGTGGGGTTTTTATAAGGAGTTAACAACATTTGACCATGTGATTTTAAAATCAGATGAGAAAATGATTAAAAGATTGTATAATTCTCTTTTGGATAGAAGAATGGAAGATGAACAAGTTAAGGAAGCTATGATAATGTGGGCACAAAATTTTGGATACAATATTGAGCTAAAGAAATGGCAAAAGCTGTGGGAAAGAAATATTAAAGTAACATTAGCAATGAAATATTGCTGAAATAGAGCTGAAATATTTATCAATTGTAATAAGATATCAACCCAGTATGGCTGATGTCTCGGGAATAATTGTTGTTTTCATTTAAATTAGTAGAGAAAATAATAATGATTAAAAAAAAACATAAGAGGCCTTCCTTTGACTTAAACCTGCAAGGGAGGCTTAAAGTTTGGCAACAATGAGGAAGGTCTTCTCAGTGGTGAGCCCCTGGCTGCAGAAGGATCTCCTCACTGAGGCCCATCTGTTATCCGTTTGGCACCAGAATAAGGCAGCCTTCTGTGCCAAAGCATTTAAAGACATCCAATGATACTTAATGGCTTGAAGGTATATTATGTCAGATGCTTTAACATATTGACTGTATATCACATTGTTTTAGCTACTAAACTGTCTTTAAATATTGCATTTTGGATTTTTAATGGAATGTATTACATTATGGCCCCATACTATGAATGGTTGAAAACTGCCCAAAGAGTTTTGGCTACTGAGATGTATAGAAATGAAAATCATCATCATCACTACTAAATAAATGGCAGGTCAATTTACTGGATTTTAGGAACATTAGGGAATAGAACAATCCTATAGCTGCTAAACAACAGCTAGAGAAAATATTCTCAGGGTATTTTCACCCTGAATTATTATGAAAAAGAACAAACTGTAGAATACTATACCAATACTGTCTGAGGCTGAATTAAATAAGTCACATCTATAGGATCTGTAAAGATGGGCATTGGTGACGTAAAAACTACAAAATTAATGTGGTGGAAATGCCATCTAATTAATTACTATTGGGAAAAGGGTATATGTGTCAAACTAACTGTACACATTTCTTTATCCTGTAAGCTTCTAGCACTCTTGGTTCGTTATGTAGATAAAAAAGATCCTTTGCATAAAGATATGGTTCAGAACTTAATGACTGTTGCTAGAATTTTGATTGCATGAAAATGGAGAAGTAATACAATGCCAACATTAAATGAATGGTGATGTCAAGTTTGGAAAGTTGTGCTAACAGACTATATCCATTTAAGTGATGACAGGCAAAAGATAAGCTGTTCTTCTAATTTCTCGTGCCCCTTTATTGACTTTTTGAAGGCTACATGGTACTCAGATACTAACATATAAACATTTTTTCAGTGTTCTAATCTGATGTGAAATTTGTCACCTTTTTATTACACTGCTTTTTCCTCTTGTCTAATGAAATACTAGGTAGCTGAGCTAAAAAGTATTTTCTGAGCATGCTTGATCTGGCTGATTATTTGCTTTTTATTTACTTAATTTCTATAGCTCTCAACAGTCGATGCTTTCTGAGCAGTTCAAGCAGCATATTTTAAAACAATATAAAATATACCAAGTAAAATATATTACATCATAAAAGTTAACAATACAAAATTTAAAACCAAATAAAAACAAAAAATATACATTGAAAAAACTCTGTTAAACACTATTTAACAACCAGTAGAGCCCAATAATTAATTGAATGCCCAGCAGTAGGGGACAGTCTTTACCTGGCACTGAGAAGATATTAAAGTTGGAGCTAGGTGGGCCTCAGTGGGGAGCTCATTCCATAACTGGGGGGCCACCACTGAAAAGGCTCTTCACCTTGTTGCCACCATCCAAGCCTCCATTAGAGATGGCAATCAGAGAGAGACCCCAGAATTTGATTATAGTGTCCAGGTAGACAGAGGTCAGAAATGGTTTATTGCACTTTATAACATATTTATGTATTATAATATAATAAATATTTTAAAACATAGTGACTAGTGGAACACTGACAATATCGATTTTCCAAGTTCCACTATGTAGCTTCTTTCTGATTAGGCTGTAGATTGATACAACTGAATACAAATGCTGCTGTTTAATGCTGATAAATGAACAAAAGAACAGAAACATACATCTCCCCACTGGTAGAAGAGTTTGGCTGCATTCCACTGTAACTTCTGATTCCGTTTATTCCCCACTATTGGGGAGCGCCCACGGGAAAGGCCCTTTTTAGTGATATTCACGTGGTGTCCCTTCATCCATTCTGGCCAGTTGCCACGGTTACAGCGGTGAACAAAGCGGGCACATTCCAGGAAAAGGGCTGCTCTTGCCACTACTGGTGCTTCCTAGAATATGTTAGCAAAATGTCATTAACAATCCTGAAATAACAGGGTGCCAAAATATTTAGTGTTACAGAACATTTTATGTAGATCTGTATTTCTTTGGCTACTTCTGGTTAATGCAGCATATTCTGCTACAAGACAATTTTAATGAGGTAGTTATCACATATCACTTATGTTTATCACGCTACTTTACCACTTAGCAAGAAGAAGCAGGTTTGTATATGTTAAAATTTTATTTTTGATATTAGATTTGTGATCCAAACACCAATATAATATTTTGAGTTGGTGGCATGACATGCTTCTAACAGTGTGATCCTATCATCCCCGCCCTCGCTGCACCTAAGCTTCCAAACTTGAAGGCTTATTTATGTGCATCCAATGCCCAGTGCAATGTGCTGCATCTTGTGCCCTGCATTTGATCAAGTTGGTCAGTTTTGGCCGTCCCGATGAACTCCCAGTGCAAAGGGGGCGGGAAAGGAAGCCGTCTGGATATGGCATAAGCTGCCAGCCCCAGTTTTAACCTTCCTCACCTTTTACTCCTTTCTGAGGCTGATTTGCAACCTCATAGAGGCAGCCAGAGTGGTTATTTCTGCAAAGCAGCTCAAACAGGGGCTTGGTTTTCAGAGTCACAGTACTGAGGTTGCAGGGCCTCAAAGTTGGGACCCTGAAAAACATGCCCCTCCACAATGGTGATGGGAAGCCATAGGATTGAGCCTTATGCCTTTTTCTCTCTTTAAAACATAGGACAAAAATAAGTCCTAGTACAGGTACTGTCTTTCTCACTTAGGAGCAAGCATCTGCTCAACTCACAACCAGGTTCCCTAAGTTCTCAACTGGATCAAATGGAAGCAATGACAAGCAAGAATAGACACATGCCATGTATGGGGTGGGGGGGGGAAGAGGGTTGTTCCTGTTAATGCACGCTCACTAAAACTTCAAACTAATGCCCTTCATCCACAAGCAAATCATTTTCTTTGAGTCTAACTACTCTGGCAAGAAGACTTTAAAAATTACATGTAAGTTATTTAAAACATTGTAGACATGCACTATTTTATGCACATTTAGGCAGAAAAGAAGAAGAGTTGCTGGGAATTGTAGGAGTTATTTCTATCTAAGAATTTTATATTATTCCTCTTCAATCTGAAAAGCTATGCTTAGTGGCAAGCCTATGCAAGCATATGATTGCAATAAGAATCTCTGCACAATTTCTCCAACAGAAACTGCTGCCTCCAACACATGAATTATATAAAGAACATCTTCCCCCAAGCTCATCACATTAAAATTAAGTGGTGGCAATACATAGACAATTGTGGGGATGTTTCAAGCATCTTGGTTCATCAGACTCTGATAACATGAGCTGTAATTTCATCTCCCATTTATCTGATGAAGTGAACTCCAGTCCATAGAAGCATATGTCAATTTATGTCACTTTAAAGTGACACAAGAGTCTGTTTTAAACAAGTGCTTGTCTGTTTGATTATAAAGAAGAAATGTGGGAACCAACTTGCTGTATTATATTAGAAGGAGGGAAAATGATACCTGCCATCCTCCTGGCCTTACCTTGCTGAATTTGCTATTTTGTGCTGTTTTCTCCCTCCCAGCTCACCTCCAGCATCAGAAAAACAGGTTAAAACAGTGGGACAATGGTAAGGAAAGATGAGGAGTGGGTGAGATTTCTTCTTCTCCATTGTATGTTCATTTCATATAAAATCTTAACCTGCACCATCCCACTTTAGAGTCAATTGGGCAAGCATGTTTAGTAAGCGCGCGCACACATGCACGCACGCATGCACATCTGATTTAGCCCCAGCTATTTCTCCAGGGCCTTGATAAAGAAACATGTGTGTATAGGTATATGATATTATTGGGGGGGGGTGGCAGGGAGATCAAATAGAGGGGCTATTTCAGAATCAATGATGTTTTTATATTAATAAGAAAATGGAAAATATGAGAGCAGATAATGTCAAGCAAATATCAACAAAGTACAATCAGATAATCTCTTGTCTGGAGACCAAACCCAGGCAAGAGGCCAAAGAGTTTTTAGCCGGAAAGTCAAAATGAAGGGTGTCAAATGAATGTCCTGAAGCAGGAGACTCTCCTGGGCACAACAGCACAGAGGTCTCACTACATGCTCTCATCAAACAAGGCAGGGCCTACAGCAAGATTTTCCAAGATAATTGCAGAAAGCACTCTAGGAGTAGTGTACATTCAATGTGCTGGGTGGGAGTTGGTTAGGAATGTAGCATACCCTTTATTTCTCTTAGATCAGGGACTGAATATCTTGGAGGAGCAAAGATATACATAGTGATAAAGGGCCTAAAAGTGCTTCAATCTGTCCAAGCTCGTTAGACAGAAATAGCTTTGTGGAATGATTTTTTGCAGCAAAACAGGGAAGCCAGGATTCCAAGGATAAGAACACCAGCACCACCACCATGGTTCCCAGTCTAGATTGGAGGCTCTGAGGCTGCTCTTTCTAAAGAAAGTGGCACGGATGTTTTGAACTGGAATGTGCAGCATGTCCACAAGTTGCTGAAGAGGGATTGGTTGCCGGGCAACATGAGTCCTTCATACTTGTCTGCACAATGGTTTCCAGCATAACCTTATTCTTAAAGCTTTCTCTCAGACAAGAAGGATTCATTATGTAAATTCCTATTGACTCATTCTAAATATAAAGCAAATGTTATAAACATTATACTCAGAGTTAACATGCTGAAGGTCAGAGTATTATGCAAATACCCTGCAATAGCTTACCTTATCCCCAGAGCAATCTGAAGCAGCAGCAAGAGAAAGATGAAGATGTGTGACAGAATGGATAAGGATGAATTCACACCACAGAGAAACACATCACAAATGAAGAGAAATGAATCAGCCAGGAGATGCATTGCTGAAAAGAACCACAAGTTACCACTTTCACTGTCAACAGAAAAAAAGCAAAACATGGCTGCAAAATTCTAACAAGATGGACACTTCCTTTGGAATTTCTGTTTACAAAATGGCCCCTGTGTTTCTTCCATTACTATATTTGTGCTATGATTTTTAAATATGGTAACAAAACCAAAAAACACTAAAGGCAACCCCCACCTTCCATCACAGTGCTTCACATGATCCTACAAAGCTTTGCAATAAGTTCAACACTTACAACAAAGGTTCAGGACAGGCCCATGAATGGAAGTGGGGAGCCAATTATCATGAGGGAAAATTTGAGGTTAAATTGTAGATCCTGCTTGAGGGTGTTTGTACAAATTTATGGGGTGTCCAGCCCCGATAAGGTCTTGTAAGATTTGCAGCATTTGCTGGAGACAAACAGAAGCACTATAAGAGCAAAACACAGCACTCTGAACAATGATCTGCTGGCTCAGGTGCAGAGAATGCCTTTAACAGAAACTCCAGGCTAAGACTTGTACTTTGAGCAACAAACATATTTTCCTCCCTATAGAAGGGTCCCCACCAACCTGGTGCCCTGCAGATGTTTGGGGCTTCAGTTTCTATGAGCCCCAGCCAACACAGTCAAGAGATAGGAACCCTAGGAGTTGTAGTTTTGACTATATGGCACACACCAGCCTGTGAAGGTTGCTAAACAACCTGCTCTCCTGTAAACTACAAACCCCATAGTTCCTTAGTACCTGCCTGCATTTCCTCGTACAGACAAAAGAAGCCGACAGGATGCAGAATCTGGCTGCAATCAAGAGGGAGGGGCAAGAGCCAATGACTGAGATTTCCAGAGTAAAGTGAACTGGAGCTGCTGGTAAGATTTTCAGACCCCAAAGTGACATGAGATGAGCTCCTGTCACCAGAATGGTTAGAAGTGGTACTAGATTCCACAGAAAGGAGACAGTGTCTAAACTGCATTTGTGTTTGTGTCACCTACTGCCATGTCTGACTATAAATATAAACCCGAGACCTTAAGAAGCTAAAGGATACCCATCAATCCCTGTTTTTTGAAACAGACAATGCCTTTAATGAGGCAAGGAATGGGAGGGAATATATTAGAAGTCTGTGCCAAGCCCAGGGAAATAAGGGTTGAGCAGTGGTGTAGCGATTGTTTGGCTGGATAAAGACAATATATTCTACTCCTGAAGGCCCTGTTAACATCTGTGTGGAAGAAGGCATGTGGCTTTGGGATCAGAGATGGAAAATGGAAACAATTTTATAAATGTCAGCATGCATTCATAAATAAAGCATAGTAAAAAATGTGTCTGGTTTTCTTACCTAAGAACTGTATTCCAGGAACATTTGTCCTAAAATCTTTCAACATTAGTTTAAAATAGTTGGGGTAGTAAGGAAAGAGACAGCACTGATTGCACTATGCAAAAAGGTTGAGCTTTCAGAGCACTAACTCCCCTGACTGCCACAGTGAAACATGTAGGAAAAGCAGGCAGGTATGGGGGACAGGAAATCATGCTGCACAAAATTGTGTGGGAGGATGCCTGAAAAAATAAGAGTTCGGGCATCTTTTTTCATGTACTTTCCCAAGGGCAGCTAAAGTTGGCTGCTGCCTAATAGAAACTGACTCAAGGAAATAAGCAAAAGAGCCCAAATGAAGCTGTTGATGCTAGTGAATTGTAAATATGTGTGCATAAGTAGAAACACCTATAAATACATGCCATGCAACACAAAAGATTTTAACTACAAAATAACTTTTTGGATGAGATGAGAGGAAAGCAAGAAGCATAAAGTAGTTTGAGCAACTGCACAGATTGGATCATTGTCTATGCTAGGCTTGGATCCACAAATCACCCTACTATAAATAAACCATAAATGAATATGCTTTGAAGACTTGCCCAATCCCAGTGAATAACTACAATTCTGGTTTGCTTTAATTAGTTATAGCATCAGATGAATTTCTTCATGGAATTACAGTAGTCAGAGGAATATATGTGACTGTTACTTTTATCATACATTCACAAAGTATTCCTTATAGGAGTTGTGAAATGTGGAGCCTTAAAAAATCCAAATAATAAAATAACACTTTTCATTAGATGCAGCATAAATCTAGTAAAACTAATATTTTACCCATATGAATAGTTAAAGATGGGCCACAACAACAACAAACCCTCTTGGCAGTTCTATTATTCTTTCCTTTTTCCCTTCCCCCATCCCCATTCTGCCAGTCTGCACAAGTAATGATGCTTTAGCATGTCTTGGTTTATGCATCATTGGATTACTTGTTGCAAACAGTGTATGTGAGCATTCATGTGGTGACTTACAAGATCCAGGGCAGCTGCCAGAATTGAGGCATCAGGGATTGTCCCTGGCTCGCAACAGTTTAAGAGAAACTGAAAGCGCCTCATGCCTTGTCGTATTGCTCCCAGATTCACAATGTTCTTGGATTTACTCCCCTCCTGGTTGGAAGCCAGATGATCATCATAGGTCTGACAACCTTAAAAGAGAATAGAAAAGGGGGTGGTGGGAGAGAGGGGAAAGAGAAGGGCCCCACAAGAATTTAAGCATAAAATGGGCTCTCAGAAACTCCTGGCATATGTGGTTCCTACTTTTCCGCCAAGCCTAACATAAGGATAGAGACATGCATGAAGATCTTCCATGAGCACAGTGCTATCTGTGAACTTTGAGATGTTTCATCTCAGCTAGTAGTGAAGAAAATGGGTGAGGGAGGATACATACTGACTGGTGCACTATTTGCAATGGCTGTAGCATGTCAGGAAGCAAAATGGTGAAAGCACTAGGACAGTATTGTTACTGCAATATTTTTCCAAACCTGGAGGAAGCGTACAGAGTCTAGCTTCAAGAAGTGCAGATCACCTAAAACCAGTAGACATGACTAAGTCCCATTGAACCAGTGGAATATGTCATCCCACTGCTTTCAAGTGAGACTAAATTTAGCTGCATTGATTGACTTTACTTAAGTCTGAGGATCAGGAGCATGTAATGCAATCTAGGATTCAAGTGTGTGCAAGAGCATTATAGGATCAGACCATGAGCCTCCACAATACTCAAAGACACAAATTTCCTTGGGGTAAGGCCCAATTATGTCAATAGAATTTACTCTCAACTGTGCTCAGGCTTTGCAACTGGTCTACTGAATTCTTTTTCACAGTCATTTTCTAGATGAGTACACTCTTATTGGTGGATATGTAGCAAAAAATTCTCACTGTACAGGTAGTAAGCAGACTGTGAAGAGTAGCCATTTCAGAGGATGCTGAACAAAATGTTGCAATATCAGGGACTGCAGAGATTTCCCTGTTGTGTGCAGCAATGTAATCATATTGAGCTGAATATGGTTGCAACTTGCAGTTCTTTTTCAGACCTTCCATGTCAATGCAGAGAGGTTATGGGTGGAGAGTGGGTCTGGATAGCACGTCCCTGTCCCTCCTCCTTCATTTTTTTAAAAAGGCCATCTTTTAAAAAAGGATAGAGCTAGCTGCCTAAGCTAGTTTTCAACCATCCATCCCACTGTCCCGATATTCTGCCAGACTCTTCTGTGAGTGACCAAGAAAATGAATTCAGAGCAATACTATGCACACTTAATAATAATGCAGTCACTTTACTAACAAATGAAAAGGTGGAATCATCCTCTCAACCCTTTATTGAATCTGCTTTCTCACCTTTCTTGAGTGAGTTCTCGAGTGCAGTGCTCATTTATATTAACTTTGGTACCACAGAGGAAGGAAAAGGGAAAGTGTTATAGAATATATATTCATGAATTACTGACTCAGTAGAAATGCTTTTGAAAATCCAGGCCTTGTCAGAAAAGAACTTGGGAGGAATAATTTCTTTCTGAAAAAACTATATATTATCACAATTTCATTGAATGATAACACAATTATGTTTCTGTTAAAATTGAACTGTTCAAATTCCCATTCAACCCTGAATTGAATTATAAATGCTATCACTTAGAAGTTGAATGTTATTTAAAAATTCAGATGCTTGCATCATAATTTAGGATCTAAAATTTGAGCTTTGTCACTTAAATCTGTTACACTGCAAGCCCTGGCCATGCATTACTTTAACACAAATATCAGATTCTAAATAATAAATTCACATGCAGCAACAGGCCTTTGTTTGTTTTGTATTCTACTGGGCACAATGAAGAAAGTACTTTCAGCTAAAAAGAGCCCATCTTGTATTTTTATTAAAATAGTATTGGAAAGCAATAATGACATGACTTTATTTAGTACAGCACTCCTCTTTGTATGGAAATGTATTGCATGATGGTGCAACGGCTAAAGGATATATACACTGATGTAATAATGTTACTACTATGTTTGACAATGCAGTAGGTAATGTCAGATCTTCTAGAGTGCTATGAAAAGTACAAAGAGAACAAAATCCATTGAGATGGGATGCTGTGTTCCTTTATCAGTATAAAAATAGGAGAATGTCAAGATGCAAGGATGTTGCCTTGGTAACAAGGAGTTCACATCTGCAACTGGATGGCTCTGAAGCACTTGAAAGCATATAATTCCTATCCCTTTTTTATAGAAAGGAACACATTTTCTTCTCAAATGCCACTGTTTAAAAACAACAAAACAATTAAATGTATGCCTCAGATAATTATCCTTAATGTTATTATTAATAGTATTAAAGAGACAGCATCTCTCTAAGAAATGGTATGAAGACACAAGACAAGCAAACACAGAAGAAAAGAGATAATTAAAACACATTTTGTACAGGGTTTTCCATTTCATCAGTGCTGAATTTTACAGAAAATGGTAGATGATCAATAATGGAGAATAAAAGCTAGTGGGCATTTCCATCAAGGAGTGAAATTAAATATTAGCATAATATGTTTGAAATTAGATATTTGCCTTCAAATAATTTCTCCAAGTTGTGGATTTTATTTTGGGAAGTCCAAATGTTACTTACTTTTAATTTATTGGCCTATATGTGCTTTTCCTTCTTGGCTAGAATGACATTGAAATCAAATGGCTTAAGGAGAAAATGGCTATAAAGTATACAGAGCCAGAGAGAAAGTAAGAGTGAAACTGAAGGGGTACTAAATCCATCTTTTTAAAGGATAGAGGATAAATTAAAGGAGGAGGGTAAGTAAATTAAAGAAGGAACAAAGGAAGAGTTAAAATTAAAAGGACTGAAGAAACAGAACCCTGATTTCTAACCATCTTTTTCTTCTGTGTGATGAAGCTTGGATGGATGTCTTCGGCAGGTGCGCCATTTACCAAGCCGCTTGAAGAAATTCTCCTCTTCATCACGCCCATTCTCCAGGCCACTTCCTGGACCTCCTTCTGACAGCTTCACTGCACTATTGAATTTCACCTTAACAAAAGAGGGTGCATCATTCATTGTTAATATGCCCTTTTTCAAGTAACATACTCTCCATTCTTGTAAACACAAAAGTTTGAACACACATGCCTACAGAAGAGCAACCAAGCTGGGAAATAACAGTCAAACAAGCAAAGAAGGAGGAGTTACTGGCCAGCTTTCTTTGGTTGTTTAACTATGTTTATCTCTTTCCTTAATAGTTAATTCTCCTGAGGAAAATTAGCCACCAAGGAGGGAAAAATAAGCCGGCTAAACAAAGAACAAAGGAATCCTCTCCAGTTTTCTCACTCAGTTGCTTAGGAAAACATTGACAAGTTCCTACAGCTACCCACCAAGCCTTCCCTAAATTGTACCCCAAATGTGGAGAAGAAGGCAGTCTGTTGGCTCTAGAACTCCAAGCAGGTTTTATAAATATATAAAATAGTGGTGAAAGTTCTCCACCAAAGGTATAGGTTTAAGGTTTACATGGCTCTGGCAGCCAACAGGAAACAGATTATAAGAAGCTTCCACTGCCCTAGAAAGTACTCACAAATCAAACTACAACTACAACTATTACTGAAGTGCCCAGTAGTGAAAGTGGAATGCCCATCTGCCATTTGTAACACACACCCTGCTCATCCTCAGAAGAAAGCCAAGAGGTAGAGCAATATTTATTAATTTATAGCATGATTCAGATAGTTGAAAAAAACCTAGTCATAAGCAAACATAAAACATAACATAAAAAACCTAAGTGTAAACCAGAATAAAACTAAAATATCAAAACCAAAAGCCAGCAACAGTACAAATACCTAAAAGCATGTGAATATAAAAGAGCTAAAAAGCCTGAGAAAATAAAAAGGACTTCACCTTTACGCTATGTATAAAAAAACTGCTACAATCAATGAACTGCTACAGAGAAAACAATTTCTGCATGCAACAAAAACATTTTGAACTCCGAAAAAAAAGATGCTGGGTTGAAGGTTACTTTCAAATAAAATACTCAATGTCTATTTGAGCCTCGTATTTATGAAATAAAAAGCCGAACTTAAATTATGATTTTTGCTCAGATCAACCTTTCGCATCATTTCTGAAATGGCTTTTTTTCTCTCATCTCCAGATATTTTTCAGCAAAGGCTGTGTGTTTATTCTGGAAATGTCTTGCAACATTCGACTTTTTGTTATTTGCCAGTTTTTCACTCCATACTAAGCATACTGGTAAACCAGTCTCGTCAGCAGTGAAAGCAAATGAATCTGCCCACATACCATTAAATGTTCTGTTTTCTTCTGAAACATTTATTTTACTGGATTTATCCATGGTTGGCCTACTGGGGGTCCAAAAGCTCAATAAATTGTGTGCCGGTGAGTGTCTCACATTGGCGGTTGTGACGCATATTTTGAGCAACAGGGAGCTGCAGCAGAGGGATGAAAGAACCATATGCGGCTCCGGAGCTGCGGGTTGCTGACCCCTGATCTAGACCATTGTAGGCAAGGCCAAACTACCCTCTTCCATAAAAGGCCAATTGTTTTCTGGGCTCACATTAAGGTGTTTGACTTAAACTAGAAAATTACCTATATTGTTATGAACTTGCACTATGCAGGACAGGCCTATCTGAGGACACCATTACCACCACAGGCCTGTCTGTGGAGTTCCACATGAAAAGGCTTTAAGAACATGACTTTTAGAAAAGCCATGCTGGCTCAGACCAAAGGTCCATCTAGTTCAGCATCCCAAACACACAGTGGCAAGACAGCAGCCAATAGGATCCCTCAAGCAGGATGGGGTAAGACCTCCACCTGCCCAAGCTCCTCAGCAACTGGTGTATGCAGGCAGGCCACCTCTGCAAAGGTAGTAGCACATAACCAGTAATGCTAGTAGCTGCTAATCGCCTCTTCTTCCATAAATCTGTCCAATCCCTTTTTAAAGCCATCCAGATTGATGTCCTTCACTATTTTCCATGGCAGTGAATTCCATAGTTCAACTATCCACTGTGTAAAGAAGTACTTCCTCCTGTCTGTCCTAAATCTTCTTGCAATCAGTTCTTTGAGATCCCAGGTTCAAGTGTTATAGAAGAGGGAGAAGAACATCTCCCTCTCCATTTTCTTCACTCCGTACACAATTTTAAACCCCTCCATCACCATTCACCTTTTTTCCTAGCTGAACAGTCCCATTTGTTCCAGCCGCTCCTCATAGGGGAGCTTCTCAGCCTCCTGAACATTTTGTTGCCCTTCTCTGTACTTTTTCCAATTCAATAATGTCCTTATTCAGGTGAGGTGACCATAACTGGACACAATATTCTAAGTGCAGTCTCCTGTGTTTCCCCCAAACAGTGAAACTTATTATAGCCCTTGGTCTTGTCTTGCTGCTAACGTGTGGACAGTAAAGAGTCCCAAAAGCAAAAGGCACTGTTGCCTTTGGCTAAACACAGTACCCACAAGGGGTATCTCTGTTTCATAACCTAGCAAAAGTGGGCAATTTGTGGTCCTTCAGATGTTTTGCCCTAGAACATCCATCATCCCTCACCACTGGCTCTACCGGTCAGGTCTGATGGAAACTGTAGCACCATTAGTTACCCACCCCTATTAAAAAGAATATTGTGTATTTTCTTCTTCCCAACAACTTTCATAAAAGAAAGCCATGACTCTTTGTAATAGTGAAATGCAGGCTTCCATAACATCTGAAAAGTAATGAAGCAAGGACATTCTGCTATCCAACCTACCCTTAAGCATAGGACACGAATAAATGGAAATTATACTGTGCATAGCGCTAACTTTGAACAAATACAGGATACCTTTCTAAAAGAAGTAATTCAGTATCAGTCTGATTGTTTCTGATCTTTCACATAGAGTGTGACATAGAAAAAGGCTGCTGTCTAACTCCCAAAATCACCATTCTTGGTAATTTCATCTTCAGGTCTATTCAACTGCTATTGCTACTCTTATTTTCTATGGAAGCACAACATGGACATTTTTAAAACACTACATGTACATCTCCACACCACATCTTCCTACCAGCCTGAGGCAATTTATCTACCTTGGAACTCTGCCTGATGAAAGAGAGTCGGTCTACTGAGCTTATATCCAGAAGGTCTTCTACACCATCTGCAAGGCCAGAAAGGGATGAGCGTTTCAGCCAGTTCCCTGTTAAGCACAGAACAAAGATGTGAGCATCTGTCTGAATCCACCAGTGGGGAAAAAACCCTTAATTTTGGATTGAAAAAGACATTAATCAGTGTGAAGGAAGGCTGAATATTATATATTCTTTTAGTGCTGTTGAAATCTGAGCAGAACATTTTTTTGAAGATCTTTGTCCACCTACCAACCCATGAAAAAATATGAAAATGCTTAATGTTATATAATACTTCAAGAAAGAGGCACACATGAATTACCTAAGGGGAGTTTGAGTTTCTTTCGGAGTGAGATCCGTCTTGAGCGGGAGCGAGATCTCCTCTCAGTGGTTGTCCCTGAGTGCGCAGTTGTGCATTCTGAGGTATCAGGCTCAGATTGGCTGCTAGTATCACTTGCTGCACTCTGTGATTTGAACATCTTTCTCCAGAAATCTTTGCGGCCTAGGGAGGCTCCTTGCATTTGTTCATCACTGTGAAAGTACAGTTGCACGGTTTGTAATGATTAGTTTAATATGTCCAAGAATGCAAGAAACATGGTAGCATCATTTTTGTATACTTTGCTCTGTCCTCTGCAATGCATTTGTTTGCTTTGATTTTTAGCTGCTTTGCCAATTTTAAATAGGTGATTAAGGTACAATATTGTTCTGTTACAATAATGCTTAGCCTTTATTGAGTATTTTAAGTACTCAGAAACACTCAGTACATGTCCTTGTGATCCTTACAACGGGTCTGTAAGAGAGGTCAGCAGTATTATCCTTGTGTTGCAGATGGGAGATAGGAATGCTGAAGCTGAGAGAATGATTTATCTATGGCCAACTGCACCCCAAGTGCTACATGCAACGTGACCGATTAGTTTCTTTTATTTGTCTTTTGCCTTTCTTCCAAGAGAAAGCACACTCAAGATGGCTTAAAATGAAATAAATAGAATTAGATTAAAATAACAATAAAATAAAAGCATTACAATACAATTAAAACACAACAGCAACAGAATAAAGATAGCATCCAAATCAGCAGATCATCTTATGCACCAGAGGTCTGCTGTCATGGAAAGACAACAGAGAGGGAGCCAATGCCACGGCCTATGAGAGGTGGCTGAAAAGACCCACTTGTGTATTGCCACCAAACATGCCACTGCAGGTAGCAGTCTTTAAAAAAGGGCATTTCCCGAAGAAGTGCAACCCAGACAGGGTCATATGGAAGAAGGCAGTTATTCAGACCAGTATGGGGCTATATCGCATACAACAAATATTTGAATTATGCCCATAAAAAGAAGGGTATATGGTGAAGCTTTTATAATAATATGTCTATACTAAATTGTCTATTATAGTTGCTCCATGTAATTAGCACCAGACAACAATTTGGCCACAGCACTCTGGAAAAGTTGAAGCTTCCAAACAGTGTACAAGGGCATCTCCACATACAGCATGTTACAATAGTCCAAATGGGATGTGACTAAGGCGTGTATGGACATGGCCAGATCAAACATCTCTAGTAATGGATGCAGTTGGCAAACTAGCCTCAGCTGCTCTTGGCTACCACTGAAAGCTGAGCATCCAAGTTCAGGGCTGACCCCAGGAGTACACCCAAATTGCAAACCTGAGACTTCAGGGAGGAAGTAACCCCTTCCAGGAAAGCTTGAGTCCTATTCCCTGATCAGCTCTTGACTAACCAGAAGCAACTCTGTCTTGACTGGATTAAATTTCAATTTGTTTGCCCTAATGCACTGAACCCCCAAACTCTGGACAAGCTGTTCCAGTGGTTTCATATACATGAAATAGCATGGGGGATAAGGTGGAACCCTGAGGGACACCACAGCCAGAGACTACAGCATCACATAGAAATCTCAGCAGTGGATGGAAGTTGCAGTCTACCAACAACTGGAGAGATACATGCTCTCCACTTTTATGTTATGTTATGTTATGTTATTCGCAAAGTCATGCCCAACCCATTGTGACCCCATGGACAACTTTCCTCCAGGCTCTCCTATCCTCCACCATCCCCCAGAGTCCACTTAAGCTCACACCAACTGCTTCAGTGACTCCATCCAGCCACCTCATTCTCTGCCGCCCCCTTCTTCTTTTGCCATCAATTCTTCCCAGCATTAGGCTCTTCTCCAGTGAGTCCTTCCTTCTCATTAGGTAGCCAAAGTATTTGATTTTCATCTTCAGTGCCTGGCCTTCTAATGAGCAGTCAGGGCTGATCTCCTCTAGGACTGACTGGTTTGATAGCCGTGCCATCCAAGGGACTCGCAGGAGTCTCCTCCAGCACCACAATTCAAAGGCCTCAATTCTTCGGCGCTAAGCCTTCCTTATGGTCCAACTTTCACAGCCATACATTACAACTGGGAAAACCACAGCCTTGACTATACAAACTTTTGTCAGCAGGGTGATGTCTCTGCTTTTTAGTATGCCATCCAGATTTGCCATAGCTTTCCTCCCAAGGAGCAAGCGTCTTTTAATTTCTTGGCTGCACTCACCATTTGCGGTGATCTTGGAGCCCAGGAAAATAAAATCTGTCACTACCTCCATTTCTTCCCCATCTATTTGCCAGGAAGTGATAGGACCGGATACCATGATCTTAGTTTTCTTAATGTCAAGTTTCAAGCCAACTTTTGTGCTCTCCTCATTCACCCGCATCAAGAGGCTCTTTAGTTCCTCTTCACTTTCTGCCATTAGAGTGGTATCATCTGCATATCTGAAGTTGATATTTCTCCCGGCAATCTTAATTCCAACTTCTGATTCACCTAGCCCCAGCTTTCACATGGTATGCTCTGCATATAAGTTAAATAGGCAGGGCGACACTATGCAGCCTTGCTGTACTCTTTTCCCAATTTTGAACCAATCAGTAGTTCCATGTCCAGTTCTCACTGTTGCTTCTTGACCTGCATACAGGTTTCTCAAGAGAAAAATACGATGGTCTGGGACTCCCATCTCTTTAAGAACTTGCCACAATGTGTTGTGATCCACACAATCAAAGGCTTTAGCATAGTCAATGAAGCAGAAGTAGATGTTTTTCTGGAACTCCCCAGCTTTCTCCATGATCCAGCGCTATGTTGGCAATTTGATTTCTAGTTCCTCTGCCTCTTTGAAATCCTGTCTGTACTTCTGGTAGTTCTCGGTTCACATACTGCTAGAGCCTAGCTTGTAGGATTTTGAGCAGAACTTTGCTAGCATTTGAAATGAGCGCAATGGTGCAGTAGTTTGAACATTTCTTGGCACTGTCCTTCTTTGGAATTGAAATGTGAACTGACCTTTTCCAATCCTGTGGCCACTGTTGAGTTTTCCAAATTTCCTGGCATATTGAGTGTAGCACTTTAACTGCACTGTCTTTTAGGATTCTGCATTGCCTTTTTTTTTTTTTTTTTTTTAGCTCAGCTGGAATACGGTCTCCTTCACTAACTATGTTGTTGCTAAGACTTCCTAAGGCCCACTTGACTTCACATTCCAAGATGTCTGGCTCAAGGTCAGTGACCACCCCATTGTTGTTATCAGGCATATTAAGCAATTTATTGTATAGTTCTTCTGGGTAATCTTGCCACCTCTTCTTATTCTCTTCTGCCTCTGTTAGGTCCCTACCATTTTGGTCCTTTATTATGCCCATCTTTGCATGAAATCTTCCCTTCATATCTCCAATTTTCTTGAAGAGATCTCTGGTCCTCCCTATTCTATTGTTTTCTTCTATTTCTTTGCACTGTTCATTTAAGAAGGCCTTCTTATCTCTTCTAGCTATTCTCTGGAATTCTGCATTCAATTAGGTGTACCTTTTCCTTTCTCCCTTGCCTTTCCTGTCCCTTCTTTCCTCAGCTATTTGTAAAGCTTCCTCAGACAGCCATTTTGCTTTTCTGCATTTCTTTTCCTTTGGGATGGTTTTAGATGCTACCTCTTGTACAATGTTGCAAACCTCCGTCCATAGTTCTTCAGGCACTCTGTCTATCAGATCTAATTCCTTATATTTATTTGTCACATCTACTGTATATTCATCAAGAATATGATTTAGGTCATATCTGAGTGGCCTAGTGCTTTTCCCTACTTTCTTCAATTTAAGCCTAAATTTTGCAACAAGAAGCTCATGATCTGAGCCACAGTCAGCTCCTGGTCTTGTTTTAACTGACTGTATAGAGCTTCTCCATCTTTGGCTGCAGAGCACATAGTCAGTCTGATTTCTTTGTTGACCGTCTGGTGATGACCATGTGTAGAGTCTTCTCTTGGGTTGTTGGAAAAGACTGTTTGCTCTGACCATCGTATTCTCTTGACAAAATTCTACCAGCCTGTGCCCTGCTTCATTTTGTAGTCCAAGGCCAAACTTGCCTGTTATTCTGGCTATCTTTTGGCTTCCTATTTTAGCATTCCAATCCCCCATGATGATAAGGACATCATTTTTGGTGTTATTTCTAGAAGGTGTTGTAGGCCTTCATAGAACCGGTCAACTTCAGCCTCTGTGGTTGGGGCATAGACTTGGACTACTGTGATGTTGAATGGTTTGCCTTGGATTCAAACTGATATTATTCTGTCATTTCAAAGATTGTATCCCAGTACTGCTTTTCCTCCTCTTTTATTGACTATTTAGGCTACTCCATTTCTTCTGAGGGATTCTTGCCCGCAGTAGTATACCTGATGGTCATCTGAATTAAATTCACCTATTCCTGTCCATTTTCGTTTGCTGATTTCCAATATGTTGACGTTAAGTCTTGTCATCTCATGTTTGACCACGTCCAGCTTACCTTGATTCATAGATCTTACATTCCAGGTTCCTATGGAGTATAGTTCTTTACAGCATCAGACCTTTCTTTCACTACCAGATAGATCCACAACTGAGCATCCTTTCAGCTTTGACCCAGTCGCTTCATTCTTTCTGGCGCTACTAGTACTAGTCCTCTGCTCTTCCCCAGTAGCACATTGGACACCTTCTGACCTGAGAGGCTCATCTTCCGACGTCTTATCTCTTTGCCTGTTGATACTGTCCCTGGGGTTTTCATGGCAAGGATACTGGAGTGGGTTGTCATTTCCTTCTCCAGTGGATCAGTTTTTGTCAGAGCTCTCTGCTATGACCTGCCCATCTTGGGTGCCCCTGCATGGCATATCTCATAGCTTCATTGCACTACACAAACCCTTTCACCACAGCAGGGCAGTGATCCATGAAGGGGCTCCTCATTTAATAGGAGGTAAATTATCCATGCGAGCATGTTTCAAACTTAAAACTAGATGAGAACCTTAAAAAGAATTCAAATTAGCATTAACTGCTTGAGCAATATTGAAGGGAAGATTAAACTTTATCAAACAAAAATGTGCAACTAAACAAGCTAGACACAAATCATTTACTCTCTTACTTGTTCTGGGTAATTATTTGTAGTGCATTTACCAATTATACAACATGATTTTTCTGAAGGTCTTTGGTCTTCACAATCCCTCTCCAATTTAATCTAATGTAATTATTTCTATAGCAACAGAGAGTATTTAATACTATACACAAGGGGAAGTGAGAATGTAATGGGACAGCAGGTTGTAAATCATGGAATAATGAAGTACATCTTTTTTTCAGCTAGGGGAATGTCCCCCAATTTACTCAGACTTATTTATTGAAATCTATTTTTATATCTTCCCACCCACCTCAAAAATAGCACAAGGTAATTTTCATAATAGAAATCTGTGTATCCTTGGTGTACAGGACTTACTTTCAGGTAAGTATGTATAGGATTGCAGCCAGGCACGTACAAATAATTATTCAAAGGCAGAAAAGGAAGGTGCATTGTTTCCCCCCACTCACCCCCATTTTCAGGAATTTCTCCCTTAACCACTACAGTCTGCCCATTGTAGGGCTCACTTGCATTTCTTATTTCCAGGAGCCTGCTGGGCTAACGGGAAGGCTATGGATCCTCACATGCGTTGCTATGAAGTAGCTGTCTTTGTTTCCAGCAAGCACAGCCACCATGACAGACCACTTTCCTTTGTTACACCAAATGAAAGGCCAGCTTAGTCTTTATCCTTTAGCAAGCAGTGCCATTTCCAGTGTTTGTGAATTTTGTCCAGTTTATCAAGCTTGTGATATCGCAGCCTTTCTCTGAACTGTACTGGTTTGGACAGCCAAGGTGCCCTGTACTCCCTCTTTCCCAAGCCACATGGCTCGCGAAAGAGGAAGTACAGGGCACTTTTTTGGCTCTTGCCTCTTGGCAGAGCAGTGGAACAGGAAAGGCAGAGGCTGGGAGAGAGACCTGAGGGTGGCCAGGGGACTGGCAAAGGCAAGGTAGGAGGTGGGCAGAAGAGCAGAGGGACAGGAGCAGTGGAGAGAAAGGGGGCGGGGCCAGAGAGGCTAGATGGGCTAGGAGGAAGCAGAGGGGCGGGGCCACTGGCCTGAGAGGCTTATAAGGCTGCGCTCAGCCACTGCAAGCCCTTTTGGCTCTTGCCTCTTGGAAGAGCAGTGGAGGCAGAGGCTGGGACAGAGTGCTGAGGGTGGCCAGGGGACTGGCAAAAACAAGGTAGGAGCTGGGCAGAGGAGCAGAGGGACAGGAGCAGTGGAGAGGAAGGGAGGCTAGAGGGGCCAGGTGGAAGCAGAGGGGTGGGGCCACTGGACTGAGAGGCTCATAAGGCTGTGCTCAGCCGTTGTCAGTGCTAACAGTGTCATCCCTTGTCTGCATCCCTTAGCCGGGCGGCCTGTGCTGCCTGGGGACTCCCTTCCCTGGGGGCAGGGCAGGGGGTTGTGTGTTTTGTTTTGTTTTTCCCTCAGTACCTCTCATTTATCCTTTTGTGTGGGTTTTTGTCTCAGAGGACTGGGCGAGTGAGGAGTAGTGCAGGACAGACAAGGCGGGGGACCAAGGTAGGGTCTCAGCAGAGTTCCTAGCCGACCAGGAGATGGCCTTGGCGGGAATCACAGGTGTTGCTGTCCACTGTGACAGCTGTGACATGTTTGCCCTTCTGCCTCAGGAGAGGCAGGGATACACTTGCCCTGGTGACCAGCTAGAGGAGGAGGTGAGGTGCCTGAGGGTCAAGAGAGCTCTCCAGGCCCCCCGGAGAGCAGCCCCCCTCTGGACAGAGGGTTGAGGGAGAGGCCACGACAGGAGCAGCCGCGGAGACATGGAGGTATGTCACCCACAGGAGGAGGAAACCGGCATGGCCTCCTCCTTCTCCTGGAGCCGATCTGGAGCTGGGAAACAGGTTCTCTCCATCCAGGGAGGCTGGGGCTGATGATGCCTTGGGGGACCAGCAGGACCCCCATCCTGGGACCAAAAGAGCCACAAGAGACCACAAGTTACAAAGGCGCCAGGCCCTGACGGGTTACACCCCAGAGTACTTAGAGAGTTGGCAGGGGTTCTCCCACGCCTGCTGGCCTCCATTTTTGAGGCCTTGTGGAGAACAGGTGAAGTTCCAAAGGACTGGAGGGTGGCATCAATAGTCCCAGTTTTCAAAAAGGGTAGTAGAAGGGACATGGGGAATTACAGACCTTACGTCCATTGTAGGAAAATAATGGAAAGGCTCATAATAGAGAGAGATCTAGTGATGCTAGATAGGGAAGGGAGGCTGACAGCCACACAACACGGCTTCTGCAAAAACAGGTCCTGCCAGACAAACCTTGTGCAATTCTATGACAAGGTTTCACGATGGCTAGATGGAGGGGATGCAGTGGATGTTCTTTACCTGGATTTCAGCAAGGCCTTTGACAAAGTGCCCCATGATATCCTGGTGGAGAAACTGAGGAGTTTTGGGATAGACCAGTGCACTGTCCGATGCACTTGGTCTTGCACTTGGGGCATAGGAATAGCTGTCATAAGTACAGGTTAGGTGATAAGTGGCTGGAGAGCAGCACTTGTGAAAGGGACCTCGGGGTGCTGGTTGACTGCAGGCTAAACATGAGTCAGCAGAGTGATACAGTGGTTAAGAGGGTGAATGCCACCCTTGGTTGCATAGCCAGAAGTGTGGCTTCTAGATCGAGAGAGGTATTACTACCACTCTATACAACTCTGGTGTGCCCACAACTGGAGAATTGTATTCAGTTTTGAGCCCCTCATTAAAGGAAGGATATAGCCAGGTTAGAGTCAGTGCAGCGTAGGGCCACAAGGCTGGTGGCTGGTTTGCAGGGGATGGGGTATGAAGCGAGACTGAGGGAACTGAGTCTCTTCAGCCTGGAGAAGAGGAGACTCAGAGGGGATATGTTGGCGACATACAGGTATGTGAGGGGGTGTCACATGGAGATGGGTAGAGACCTGTTCTCCCCTGCAGAGGAAGGCAGGACGTGCTCCAACGGAGCAAAGCTCAGGGAACCAAGGTTCATTTTAGATGCCAGGAAGCACTTCCTGACAGTTAGGACCCCAAGGGTATGGAATGGGCTTCCACAGGAGGTCGTTGAGGCCACATCGGTGAGGGTGTTCAAAGATAGGCTAGACATGCACATGGTGGGCATGTCGTGAGTGGAGCTGGCTGGAGCTGGGGGTCAGACTAAATGGCCCAGGAGGCCCCTTCTGACTCACTCTGTTTCTATGTTTCTGTTATGCTACTGACATCACTCAGAGCATGGATTTCCACAATTACAGATAGGGGAAAAAGAAGCCACAATGGTGTCTTTTCCCTATCTCCCCACATACCTTAAGATTGGCAGGAGAGGCCCTACTACAAGAACCTCCCACTAAAGGAAGTAAAAAAGACATCGGAACAGGGCCATCTCTGCGGTGGCGCCCAGATTATGAAATACTCCCGTGAGGTTCGCCTGGCACTGAGCCTATACTCTGTCTGGTGCCAGGTTAAAACCTTTTTATTTAATCGCTATTTTAAAAATTAGTATTTTTATGATTTACAGTCACTTTTATTTATGTGGTTTGATTGGATTTATTTGTTTTAGGTTTGTTAATTTTAATTTTATTGTATTGTTGAATTGCTTGTTTATGATTTTGCTTTTAATCATGGAAGCCATCCTGAAATGCAATAGTGAATGATGGCATACAAATGTTTTAAATAACTAAATAAATAAATTTGTCCAATTACCTTTTGCAGTGCACAGCTTCTCATATTGTCCAAACTTGGCCAGGTACATAGAAGGGGTGGCTTTGAAACCTCTCAAAAAACCACTCCCACTGTATAAATTGCTGGATTTGGATGACATAGTGAGCCATGCAATACCTACATAATTAAATAAATTGTGCAGTGTGCACCCTCACAGGAAAAAGAGAAGTGTCCAGGGCTTCTTTTCCTGGTGATCATCCAAACCCAGCCATAGATTTTTTCCCCAAAGGAAAAGCTCCATGCTGGAACCACTAAAAGACTACTGAAATCACTAGGCTTTTTGTTTGCAGAGCAATGTGCCTCCTATAATCAAGTCTTCCTGTTTTCATTCTTCTTCACCTGAGATGAGAAGTTGAGAATCTGTCTAGTTTTTGTCTGTAGAGAAGGACTGTAGTCCATAGAAAGATGTATTGTTCTTAGTACAAATCATAGCCTCCAGTCTGCTTTTCCCGTACGCACACACATGCTTCAAGTCTGGGGAAGGTGCCTCCCCACAGTCTTAAATAGTTTGTTTGCTTTGCCACAAATGCATCTAATTGCCCCATCTAGGCATAATTTGGCAAAAGTTGGAGCATCCTCATCTGGTGTGCTAACAAATCCATTTGCTCAGCTAATTCGTCCTGAACTAGCTTGTACATTTGTATCTCTGTAAGCCAGGGATCTCAAACTCGCGGCCCGCGGGCCAGTTGCCGGGATGGGTGGGGCACGGGGGAGGGGCCCTGCGGCCTTCAAAGTGCCAGCGGCACCCGGGCCGGCCTCCGGGAGCGACGCGGGATGAGCGGCCCACCACCACCGCGGTGGTGGAATACTTGAGGCGGCCCAGCCTCACCCAGACTCTACTTCCAGCGGCCCCCAGGTAAGTTGGGTTTGAGACCCCTGCTGTAAACCCTCAATATGTGTGCCCTTTAACAGCATCGCAATGTGGATCGCTTTAGATGAGAATCACCTGCTTCACTACAGATGCACTATTTGCCAGTGTCTAAAGATTCCTTCTGAGCAGCTGTGTGGGTCTCATTGGAATGTGTGCAAGTACACAGGTCTAATGACAGCATGTGCAGTTACAGCCTTGATTAGATATTATTGCAAAAATAAGACACAGAAATTACTCTTATCTTATACACATATGCACTGTATAAACAATTCAAGATGGTAACGTGCACTTGCTGTTCTTAGCAAGGCCCTGACAAGTATAAAGCCACCAGCACCGTGATTGTTTGAGTATTTGTGAGCTATAACCTGTGGTGAGAAGGATGGATTCATGGAGAGATGTGCCCACACCACTCCAGACCAGGAACCAACCCTGAAGATGGTGTATACAGAACAGAGGTCACTCCTCAGGTGATTTGTTTGGTACATAAGGGACAGAGGCACAGGTTAAGCAAAAAACAGATGGCTTATAGGTTTATTCTTGTTTTCTACTTATCCTTTGTTTTGCTCCATTGCCTGTGTGACTTGTTCTGCTGATTTCTTAATAAAGTTTGCTTATTACCAGTTGAGTTTGGCCACATAATCTGGAGATATTGGAATAAGGATCAGGGGGAGATTATCTCCCATGCAACCTGATCACTTGGGAATGCTAGCTGGAAGTAAGATTGAATATATAGAAGGTTGTTGAGGTAAAAATAAGCATGTGCACCACCACCATGACCCCAGAGAGAAAAGATGTTACATGTCCATTAAGACCAAGGTATCTATAAGCACCAGAATCTTCACCAGATTTTTTGAGTACTCTGGATAGACTGCAGAATTCCAAAATATTTACTTACTGCTCTGGAGTCTGCATTGGACGGCTCGAAATGTAACTACGGCATTCATCAGGAGCAGAAGTTCCCTGCCCTTTGTCAATAACAACAGTTCCTACTTCGGATCTATGCAGACAAAACAGTGTAGTCAGTAACAGTATTTATCTGGAAATAGTATCTGGAGTGTCAGTTTGGTGCAGTGGTTAAGAGTGTGGAGCTGGGACTCCAGAGATCTGGGTTCTAGTCCCCACTCAGCCATGGAACTCTCTGGGTGACTTCAGACTCTCAGCCCAGCCTGCCTCACAGTGTTGTTGTTGTGGGGACAAGATTGAGAGTGGGAGGAGGAGAATTGTGTCAGCCTTGAATTACTTGGAAGGAAAAAGGTGAGATATAAATCTAATAAATAAACTGTCAGTTGTTGGCTCATCATTCTAGGTCATCCTCAGCAACCTATGAATTATAGGCTGTTTATTAAACACAGAAGTGGCTAGCATGCAGCAGGTAGCACACCTATTCTCTCCCACTCATCCCCAACAGCCTATGACTTCTTTAACCTATTTAATTATTAATATGTACACACACCTGACTTATGGATGTACCATGTCTAGCAGGACAACCTTTCAGATGAATAATGTAACATGAGTGCAATCTTTAAGTGTGTTTCACTACCACACCTTTTGATACTCCTACATCAACAAGTTGTTATATGTATTTTTAAGACAGCAAACATTGTCAGTACTGCTTTTTTTTCTTACAAATGCTGGATCCTCCGTGACGTGCTTGGAATGGCACATTTGCATTCAGGGTAAGCCTTGCCTCACTTTCTTATTCACACATCTCTGTGCCCTTTCTACTCCAGATACAAACCTTTTACTCCCTGATGGTTTGGGTTCCTGTTCTGTAGTTTCCTCTGCTTTTTTCCCTGGTACCAACTTCTCGGCACTATCCAAAAGGGCACTAAGAGCTACTCTTCTGAAGACATTTCCATGAGCCTCCTTGATAAACTGAACCAGTTGTCGGATGTCACAGTACAATCCCTAAATAATGCAAAACATTAGAAGGAAGAAATAAAGGAGGAACAAAAGGTCGTTGTGTTACAGTGATAACAATAGGAAACAGAAGAACAATTTCTTTCCTAGATCATGTTTTTAACATTTCACTCCTTTAATTTTTAAATTCTGGAGGTCAGACAAAATGGGAACATTCAAATATTGGGAACATCACACAACACAATAAGCTATGGTGGTTTATAATCTGGGAGCAATTTATCATACCTGATAAATTTCCCTGGCTGGGATCAGACAATATGGCAAGCCATCCCAGCTTATAAATCACCATGGCTTATCAAATTGTGTGAACCAGTCAAAGTCTCAAGAGCGGGCGGGGGAGTTACTTCTTGAAGGGCTACTTCAAGGAATAAACCTATATGTATTTCTTCCACATCTGGAGACTTGTACTTATTCTATTGGATTTTTAATTTACTACCCTTATTACCAAGACTCTCAAAAACTGTGAATTGAACCAAAGTGGAACTTGCCTGAATATACTCAAGATCACTCTGGAAGGGAGTTTCCAAGAGCTGCAATCTCAATTCACACAACACAAGGATGACTCCTTCAGGTCAGTTCAGCATTCAGTGTGCTACGTAAGATTATTTAAATTTCTGAAGACCCTATGAACTACACAGCAGATTCCAGAAGCTATTTCCCAAATGAATTTTCACTAAGGAAAATGGCATAGCTCAAGTTTGCTGAGAATTTAAATATGTGCTAATTGAAAACTTGTAGGCAAAACCATATAGTGATGTTAAACCAAATGTGGAGGTCCACATATTCTTTTTGAATGGACATCTAACAGATCTGATGCTCTCTCAAGCAATCCAGCAATAATACAAAAGCTCATGCCAACACAGTAACATTAGCATTCCTCATGCTAATGATGAACTTAAAGATATGTATGTTATTAAACTTCAGTAATTAAAGGATGAATGCAGATGTCTTCCTTACCAGATTCTCAGGACTATGGAGCTCATGTGTTGTAGAGGCACAGCGGGTGATGAGTGATTTGAACATGGCACTAACAATAATACCTTCCACACTTTGGGCTGTAGACTTGTTGTCTACTGTAGCAAAGTTATTTCCAAAACCAGCCTTGTCTGCAAAAGGCAAAATCATCAGGGTAAAATTATCAAACTGAAAAAACTGTCCCCAGAAAATTGATGACATATGAACCAATAATTCCTCTGAAATTAGCAGATCCTATGTTCTGTGGCAACATACCTCCTGTAAAGGACATGTACTTACTGTCTGTGACTGGCTCCATGCAGAATCCTAGCAATGCGTGTAAAAAATCCACCACATTGTTGAGTGAATCCTTGTTCACATAGTCCCTCATGGTCTGCCGGAACTGCATTTTATCCAATTTGTACAACTTTGTGAGGCAGTTTTGAGCCTATGGAGAGATTTTAAGAACATTCATCACACATACTTGGGTTCTGGTCACATCACAGGTTGCTTGGAATTGGGCAGAAGGGGAACTGCACAAAAACACCAAAGACACTTGGGGCATAACAAGCTGTGGCAGGTGCATGGCTGCCATTAAAGCCTGAAACCACACATCATCGCCTATTTTCCATGGTCATGTGCAGTAATAGAGAACATGTGGAGATACTTGGGCAAGAAAACCTAAAGCACAATAACGTCTTGTCATACATTCTCTTTTTCTACATGTTACCAAGGGAGGGAGGACATGGTGGATGCAAGCATGCTGTCTTCAGAGGCAGCCGTGCCTCTTAGGCAATGGGCATTGCCCGAGGGAAGCTGCTCTGTCTTTGTAAATAACTTGTTCATTTAGATAGCATTTGGCCAACACTTTCAATACATCAGGTCCAGATTATTCTTTTTTAGTGTACTTTCCTGTTCTCTCTCTCTCTCACACACACACACGCACACGCACTGCCATCAAGACCTTCAAGAGGTGTAGATCCTAGACAATCAAATATCCATGGGTTGCAATCATGTTCTATCTATCCATTAGGCAGCTGAAGGATGCAGCTGTCTTCTCCCAAGCCTCTGCCCAGGCTCCAGACAGAGGAAGCCCCTGTGATATTTTTTGCCTACAAAACTGAATCCTGCAGAGCACAATCTATCAAATGAAGCCTTCCTAGTCCCCTTTATGTCCTCACATTTAACAGAAAATGGGAAAAAGTGAACAGTATTTTATTAATTTTCTCCAAAGGGAGCCCCTAGGCATGTGACTAAGCCATTTAGGGCACAATCCTACACATGCTTAGACATCCATAGATGTCTGTGTTAGGAATGGTACAACTTTTCTTCCCAGAAAAATAGGTTTCTTCCTTTAGGTATATGAACTATGTGAATGCTTGGATTTTTGGGGGCTCTGTAGTGCTGCAGTGCACTGCTAAACTAGTGTACTGCTAAACAAAGACTTCATGGCTAAGGATGCTGGAGGTGAAAGGACTTGCCTTCAATGCAAAGAATCAAGCTTAGATGGATGCTGGAAGCCATTAACACGCAGGGGTGGCACAAAACTTGGAATTTAAAAAATGAAGTCCTGGAATCAACCTTGTTTCATTGCCATACCTGATGTCTCAGGCGATCTCCAGAGAGTCCTCGGTGACCTTCTCCACAGCCATAAGCGCAGCCCAAAGACTTCACAATTTTTATCAGCATTGTCAGGGCCAGCCTGTGGGTACTTACTGGTGTACTTTCCTCCTTAGGGCCATACATTTTGAAAAAGTGGAAAAGAAAAGATAAGGCAACTATTTCCCTATGAAACAGCAGTAAATACAGCACTCCATGTATAAATGTATGCCCGACCGCCCTTTGAGATCTGCGGGAGAGTCCCTTCTCCGGGAACCCTCCATGAAAGAAATTAGGAGAGTAAGTACCCGGAGGAGGGCTTTCTCTGTGGTGGCGCCCAACCTATGGAATTCACTCCCCAAAGAGGTCTGCCTGGCACCGTCGTTACTGGTTTTTTGGCGCCAGGTAAAGACCTTTTTATTTAAACATCATTTTAATTGTTAAAACATATGATCTGGCCAGGGCAACTTCTTCTTCCTTCTCTTTTCTCCTCCTATATTTTTATTTACTTATTTTATACTGAAAATTTTAATTTTATATTTGTAACTCAGTGTATTTTTTGTATTTTTGTATTTAATGGTAATTTATTATGTTCTATTGTATTTCAATGTATTTTATTGTGTTGTAAGCCACCCCGAGGTTTCGGCAAGGGGCGGCATAGAAATGTAATAATAATAATAATAATAATAATAATAATAATAATAATAATAATAGTAATAATAAATTAGTGCATATTTTCTCCCAAATGTGTATTCAAAGCACATCGATGTAAAAAAGTGCCATGTACATGCCTGAAAGAGTTTCCTAGAGTTTTCTAGCCAAGGCCAGCCTGGGGGAGCACTATTGTCAGATTATCAGAAGTCTTCATTCCAGAATCTCAATTCCTGAGTTTGTTTAGCCATCAACTTCAAAGAAGGGCTGTAACTCAGAGGTAGAACACTTGCTACTCATGCAGAAGGCCTCAGATTCAAGCCCCAGCACCTCCAGGTATGCCTGAATAAAGCCCTGCCTGAAACCCTGTACAGTTGCTGCCAGTGGACAAAAGTCTGATTCAGGATAACATGATTCCTGATATAGAGGTGGTGGAAATAAGTGATATGTAGCCCAAACCTCCCTTCATCTTGCAAGCCAGATCTTTGTCCAGCCATTCACCCACTCGTGTCCTTTGCCTATACTTACTGGTTACCCCAGGAAATGTTATGGTGCAACCCTAGCACAAGTATGAATTATCAAGTACAGAGTACAAGAGTACAAAAGGGCTTGTATCCTATACAGAGGCCCTTTGTTCTCCTGTATAATCAAGATTTATCACGGACTGGACAACACTGCTAGAGAGAGAGAGACCAAGAACCAAACTTTACTGAATGAAGCCTCCTTCAGACTGAAACGACAGTAATACTACTACAGAACACAGCAGCAGGTATCTTGAAGCAAAATTTTAACCACTGTACCTAAATACACCCATGGCACAGGACTAAGACAACAGTCTGGACCTATCAGAATGCTGCCACATAACATACAGACCTGGTATACGAAGCCTCAACATACCTTGTCTTCTTTTTTATCATTCTTTTCATAAGGTCTTCCTCCACCTTCTCCTCCTCCACCTCCTCCTCCATCTCCATCTCCTCCACTGCCTCCTCCTCCTCCTCCTCCGCTGCCGCTGCTGCCGCCACCACCACCACCTCCTCCTCCTCCTCCTCCTCCTCCTTCACCACCACCGTCTCCAGTTCCAATGATTGGGACAGCCCCAAATCCAGATGTTGAACTACTCAAAGCCCCTTTAAGTTGAAAGGAGGTTTCACTTTGTCTCTTCTCAGTGGATTCATTCTCTTTGTTCTCACTTTTCCTTCTGATCTTCTCCACACAGGGCACCACACCAAGCTGAAGAAGGCATTCCACAATATTGAGGGCAACATCACAGATTCGGGAGCTGATGTCATGATTTAGGACCAAGTAAACGGCCTTCAGGACCACCTTGGGGAATGAAAATTACAATGTTGCAGATAGAATTATTTTAAACACAAAGTGTAAAATCCTGATTGGCAGCAAAGAGCTATTTTACCATAGTGCTTACTCAAGGAACTTTCATATGTAGTGTTATGCAACGTGGATTAAGGAGAAATGTGATAGGCTCTATTCTACATCTCTACTAAGGTGTAGAATAGAATAGCATTGTTGGAAGGGCCTATAAGGCCATCAAGTGTGTGTGCATGCCATTTATACAAGGCTTCCTAAGCAGGTCAAGGCTCATCAAGTGAGTTTTCTGATAGAATTGCCTTCTAGCAGACCCAGAACAAATTGTCATAAGGAGCAAAAGAGTACTCTGGGAACAAAAAATCAGAAGGAGATAGAGGGCTCCTAACCCTAACAATCAAAGGCACTGTACAGCTATTTCACTTTTTCCTCCTCAACAATTCTTTTACAGAAAAAGAAAAGATGGAAGCAGATCTGGGAAAACACAAAGAAGATGTTATCTGCCTGCTCTTCCCCCACCCCCAACAAAAAAATTCAATGAAGGATGCAAGGTAATTGCATGCTCAAAGCCTCATCTGGAAGCAACTTGATTATCTCATGGTTTGGCAATCATCAGTCTCTCTTCTAGCAACACGGAGACCTTAAATTACCACTTTTGCCCTTTCTGCACTAGACAGAAAGAGGAGGATCAAGCAGTAATATAACAGTAAACAGCTTTATGGTAAAATGCAGGCTCTCATCACAGTCATGGCTCCAGAAAGGTCCAAAAGTGCAGGCAGCCAACTGGTCCATATTAAAAAACCAGCTCTAGCAGTCTTTATCTCCACCAAATGCAACTCTTTTGTAAATCTAATGAGCAATTTGTCTTCACTACCATTCCTGACCAGATCACCCCAAAACACTTTGCCTTGCAACAGAGGTAGCTCACAGCAGCTGAGGGATAGGAATGGGGTGGAGGTAGCAGATGACAGCTGCATCCCCACTGATCAAAAAATGCTGGACTCTCCTCCCTGTCCGCCTTGGCTCTGTTGTACCACAGGGATCCTCTGCAGCTAGCATTTAGTGGCCAGTGGGAAGATGTGTTGAAACTGCAACATATTTTGCATTTCTTCAAGGGACAAAAATGTCTTTTCACAAAAATCTGATCCTTTAGCCCAGGGTTTTCTGAACTTTGTCATAACAAGTCCCCTAATGAAAAGCAATTGATTGATGGCACCCCCTCCAAATATAATTCTGGACCTCTTTAGACATGGAGATGGAAATGCCAGATAAACTTTTCTAATGGCAGTGCTTTCAAAGTTTCAGGTACTATGAACTGCTAACCAGTCAACTTAATACTATCAGAAATCTTACACTTTTAACATAAGTGAGAAATAGGAGGAAGGTGTCTATTGATATATTGATTAATCCAAGACTGACTTTTTAAACTAGGTGCCACTAGGTGCTTAAGGAAGAGATTTTTTTTTCCTTTCATTTTTAGCTAGACCACTGTAAAAGTACTCTGAACTCAGTGCAATGCTACACTGAGTTGTTTTTCTGAGAGTTTAAATGAGCATTAATGGACTGGAATGATCATTATGCTCTGCTAAATAAGGCCTGGGAAATATTTGAGAGAGTTTTATCTCTGCCATACAACTGCAAGCAGAAAAGTAGTTATTTTGTCTCCTTGCTATTTACCGAAAGATCCAGCATGCCGTTCTTGTGGACAAAGTTGCTGGTCCCATCTATATGATCTGTATCCTCCAGGCAACTATAGTTGATGCAGGAATCTGTCAGACTGCGAGGAAGATTGGCACATGCCAGGGGCTCATGGGGCATCTCTGGTATAGGCACCTGGTTGCAGATCTTGCGCATGTGCTCACTGAAGAAGTCTGCATAGCCCACATTGAAAGAGGCCAGTGTAGTGTTGAAAGTTGCCACTGTGATGGTGGAAATTTGAGAACGTACTGTGCAAAAGTACAACAGATGGAGTTAGATTCACTGCAGAAAGTACTTGGTAGGAGTTCATCATCTTATATTTTCCACATAGAGACCCTACTCTCAGAATTACAGTCTTCCACTAGCAACATCAGTTCTAATGATTCATGCATCTGTTCACACAGATGTGTCTTAATCATCCAGAGAGACCTGGGAGGGACTTACTGTTGCCTTCTTGGCAAATCTTTTCCCAGTCTTGGAATGCTATTGGGCATAGGAAGCTGCAATAACATATAATCCTTACTGAATTCCAGATTCATCTACAGAAACTTACTTCATTGCTCTGTTCTGGTGTACAAGCTAGGAAAGCATGCATTTGCCTGAATGGTTGATGCCACCCCACAATCTCACAGATGTGCTTGTGTCACTAAAAAGCTTGCACATTTTGGATTATCAGACCTGTCATAGCATATTCATTTAATGTTGTTAAATTAAAAAGTACAGTACAAGTCAACATCTCAGCATTTTTACATTTTCCAAGATGTAGCTGCTCATTTTCTTTGAATATACTCTTACCATGGCTGTTAGAGTGGTCTGGCACATCAGTAACTAGAGTATGATGGGAATGGGAATGTCTAGCACTCAAGCTTTCCATCTCTGTTGCTGTATCAGAGCTGCCCCTCCTGGTAAACCTCCCTAGAATACAGGAAAGAAGTGCGTCATTTTGTTTGTAGTGCAAACAGCAGTAATAATAGTAATAAGGGTACAATGAAAGGAGCTGGTATTCATTCTACTGTGGAGCTTCACAATACAGATTCCAAACTGTGGACATTTCCTTAGTTGGCTGATGCCATAATTTGATATACGAGCTACTGTCATAGTTAGTGCATCAGGGACTGAATGAGGCACCATTTTGAAGAGGAAAAAAAACATTCCAGGGATTGTATTAAATCATATTGATCAGGTTATAGTAGGACCCCATTGACTGAATGTTGGGAAAGAAATGTAAATAATTCTTTTTTTCCTGAGAACTGGGCAGAACAGGGGCACTTGTAAGTAATGTTGGACCAAAATATTCAGTTCAGCATTTTCCATCATTTTGGTGGGTGATCTTTGGAGGCAGGAGCAAATTGCAAATTTTGGGCAGGGTAACAGAGACAGTATAGAAATGTGAAAAAGACAAGGCAGGTGAGAGCGACAGCTGTCCTCATCAGAAACAGAAGAGAATGGGAATAGCACTGCCTCATGAAAGTCTGGGTACCCTGCCACCATTGGCAGGAGCTATGTGACAGTGGGCTGGTGGCCGGAGGATTTAGGATGCAGCACTGCTTGTAAGACACAGCAATCCATGAATGAAATAAGAGCTTGAGGATCTGGCCTGTATCAGAGACAGGATCAATAAGTTTGTCTGAAAACATCAAGCCTTTTGCTGGCAGAAACTAAATGCTAACAGAGTTATTAAAACCAAGCAAATCACAGAAATGCTAAATCAGACCCTCAAACTGCTACAAATAATAGCAAAAAACAAAAAACCAGCGCCACTTCCTTAGAGTAATAGTTCTTATTCACCTAAGATAGTGGTTTGCCATCCTCCTCTCTCAATGCCACGTCTGTCTTCACCGATCCCAGAGAAACTGCCAAACGAGAATGTGCTCCGAGTGGGTGACACATCCAAGTGGTCTTCGTGGAGCAAGAAGGGCATTCCCATCCTCCGCTGTCGCTTCTTTCCTGTGTGATGGAATGGAATGGAGCCCTTGCGTTCACGATCCTCTTTGCGACTCTTGAACTGCAGGAAGAACATGGGAAGAAAACAAGGTGACAGCACAAGTTACAAGGGCTCAGATGTGAACTTTTGCCAATGCTCTAATTCATGAATCCCACATGAAATGCATCTATCACCACTGATGTTATTTTGACTGAGACCTTGCAGCACTCCTGCCAATCAGAGCAGACTGGTGGGATAGATGCACCAATAGTCTAACTTAGAATAGTTGTAAAGCAGGTTTAAGCAGTGAAAAAGGAAGAAACAAAGCCTCCAGGTACATGTGTGCATTTCTGTTTCTTTCTCTGGTTTCTACCAGGCCAGTTCTGAGCTTTTCTCAGTAGCACTCTTGGATATTCAGTTTTAGTGCTGGACTCTTCATACCAGTTTGGCTCACATGATCATTTTGAGCCACAGTCACTTAAACAAGCCAGTGAGGTTTGTAGGTGCCCATGGGTGCCCATTCTGTAATCCAACTTGTGTTCATAACTTCTGTGGTCTAAACCTGATGAAGGTGAGGTGCCTGTGTGGGTAATTCATGGGCTGTTTAGGGTTGTGAGTGGTTTGTTAACCATGCCAACAAATCTCCCTTGCTGAGTTTGTATAACAATCTCCCAAAAGGTGGTGGTGATTGATCATTCTTCAATGCACGAGAGGATTCTAACTCTTCCTATAGAACATTTTTTTCTGATAAAAATCTTTGTTCAGCTGCTTTTCTCCTCAGCCACAAGTGGAGAATCTTGAGAAGGAGGATTTTACTCAGAAAAAGAAAAGGTGCTTGTAGAGAAAGATTTCAATCCCATTTCCACTGTTCTTCTGGTCAAATTCACAGCCCATCATAGTTGTTTTTTTATTTTTTAAAAAAAATCAGTTGGGAGACTGTCACATATGCCTGTCCAGCAAAGTCTAGTTTGGTTCTAGTCTGACCCCACTAGATAACCTCCTGTGTTCAACCTAGACACATACTACATTTAAGCCCCAGTTGTAGCCCTGGCTTTGCTTCCCAAAAAGAAACACTAGGTGGAATTAAGGATGGCAACAGTTACATTACATTAGTACAGTGAGGTCAGCATCCTTCACTTAGTGGCAAGATTCTAGTTCATGCAGCCTGAAACCTGGACACTGAAAGGCATTAAGAACATTAACGGTGTAATTCTACACATGCTTAGAATTCTACACAGAGCTCAGCTAGCATGGCTCCTCACTACGGCATTCTGGGAGTTGTAAGATTTTCCTCAGTCTAAAAATTAATAGGAGTCTGTTCTAAGGTCACAGGTTAAAGCATGCTCTTACCTTCTTAAAGATATTCATTCCCAAATCAGAGGAAAGATCTGGAACTGCTGGTCTGCGTAGGTTAGTTAGTGACACTTTGGCAAAAGCTTCAGTGCTTAAAGATTTTTCTTCCTCATTGCACTTCATTGTGAGATCCTACACTCCCCCAGAAAGGCAGACAATGAACAGGATGCCATAATCAGTATGTCTGACTAAACAGCTACAAGATCTACCATCATTACAAAACTGCATGCTCCCCTTTCCTGGAGACAGTACCTGCACTAGCAATATTGTTTTTTGCTTCCTGTGAACGAGAAAGCTTTGGAATCTTGTGATGTCTTAATAATTTTATTAATATTCAATTAAACCCCTCACAAAATGTTGTCACATGGAGTTCTTCCTGTTCAGGATTTCAGCCATTGCATTGCACTCTCCTTCTTCTGGGTAGTCAGGATTTTTCTCTCTGAATAGCCTGCCAGCTTTTTGTAAGCATGGAGTACAGTTAGTTGGCACAGGGCCGTTCTGAAAGTTCCCCTACTCTCTCTCTCTCTGGTATTTCTGCAAACCTCAGATGTCCATGATGAATTTGCTGAGGCCTCCCTCATGTGTGTGGGTGCTGTGTTTTGATTACATATATATGAACACTGAAAGCAGTAGTAGTATATGGATGATATATAACCAGCACATATGATAAGCAAGCTAACTTTCCAACAACAGAGCAGCAAATCTGCTGATTGTGTCTGATGTTCATAGGAACAGCAGTTATTGCCCTGCCCAAAGCTGCACCCCAGATGATGGACAATGGACAATGGAAGTGCTGTTTCCTCTCTGTGGATCCAGACAAAGAACTTTTCTCTGACACTGCAGCCATAATCTGTAGCCTCAGAGAACATTATCATTAAGGCATTATCTTCTCAAACTTGATGGATATTAATATGCTAATATTATGTAACCAGTTTTCAGCTATCAGATAACAGCTTCTCTGTGCAGGCTTCTGACCTATCTTATCTATTTGTATGCCACCCTGCACTATCTCACACGGAAAAACTTCAGTCACTGTCTGCATGTGAAAAAGCAAAGGGTTCTACAGCAGAAAAAGAGAGGGACCCCAGCCCTTGTGGAAAAAACAACAAAGAGATGCATGAATCTCCCCTCTCTTCCACAAACCCACTGGGGATGAGGGCTGTCCACATGAGCTTTCCCTCATGCTGCCAAACAATTCCTCAGCAGCAGAAGGCAGCACTCAGGAGTAAACTCTCAAGCTGTTTGGTCAAAGGAGAAGTTTAATCAATTTCTTCCCCAAACCAAGAGTTTCAGGCATGAAGGGAAGTTTTATACAATGCAACTTGGATTCTACATGGAAAACAGGGTGTTGGGTTTTCCTTTAATTATCCTGGCCTAGCTCTCTTCCTTCTTTTGTGATTGAATGAACACTTAATCTTTACAATGTATGTTTGGCCCCACTGGTTTGACATAAAATTATTGTCTGAAGGGCTTTGTTTATGGTTGTCCCCATAATGCTTTGCTTTTCACTGTACAACAGTTTGATGACTCATTCTCAGTGCAGAGGATGTTTATCAAATGCCCTTGAAGCTTCTTCCTTGTCTCATATACTTTCTGTAAAGACCCAGTTGTTGATATTTTTTTATCAGTGCATAATAAGCTAATAAAATGAGTTGCAATTAACAAGGCTATGTTGTCAGTTGTACCTGTTCCTTCAGGACTTGTACGTGTGGGGAAATATCTAAGTGGGATGGTGCCCTGCAACAGCAGGGGGTTGGACCTGATGGCCTTCATGGTCCCTTCCAACTCTGCAATTCTCTGATTCTAAGATGCAAATGGAGAATGAATGATTTTTCCTTTGCAGGCAAGGGCAGTGGAAAGGAGGAGGAGATGCATGGAAGAAAAGGCAAATGAATCAGATGAAGAAAACAATTACCCATTTCTAAAAAGAGGAGTTGCTTTCATAGAAATGGCAGAAGAAAAGATGTTGCAAGTTATTATAAGGATGGCAGTTTTATGACAGGACCATTGGAAAATATGGACAAGGTGCCAAGTGTCAGAGGCATGCTGTGAAGAAGATCCTCTCCCAAGAATCAGATTCTGTATAGGATTGCTTGTACCATTTGCAATCAACATTTTAAAACAACCACGAAGATCTATCTCAAACACCCTCTTTCCAAGCAAGTACAAAAGCTTTGCCTTTCTATATTTTCCTTATGTTCCATTATACAACACAAGGTGGTGCTGTGGTGAGTGGAATTGCAAAAATACACTAGGCCTGTGTAAGTGAATAATAGTGCCAACTAAGAAAATAGATTTCCTTGCTTTAAAAGAAAATCCCAATCAGTGGCTGGAAATCATGAGAGAGGCCTGGAATGATGTCATAAAAGGTCATAAAAACTTCCATGACTGAGGGACAATCAACAGCCAATCAATGCCTCATGTAGAGAAGGTCAAACTCAATTTGCCCCTGCAAAGGGACAGCTGCAGAGAAGGGCTTTTTTCAGAGAATATTTCCCTTGCAAGTAATCCTACCCGGCAACACACTTCCTACCTGTGTTTTGTGAGTGTTCACCAGTGAAGGAGCAGCAGCCACCATAGAACTGCTGCGGGGCCTCGGCAGCTGAGAGACTTCTGGCTCAGGTGGCTTCTCAGGCTTCTCCTCTATCATGTGGCGCAGCCTCTGGAGGTAATACATCAGGGACCACTGCGTGCCTTCCTCTGACCAATATGGCTGTAGCAGGCAGCGTAATACTGCCACGTCAAAGTAGGTGGCATATCGGGACTTCTGGCATGGTGGGATCACCAAAGATGCCCTGTCATAAATGATAAAGAGAAAGGAATGCTAGGATCATTTGTGATGCTAAATACATATGCATATACATCTATCCAATTGGAGGGTTAGTCAAAAAACAGTAGACATCTATATGTGCCCAGCTAAATATGTGATTGTTTCTGAGCAGATGTGCAGATCACAATCAAAGCTTCCCTTAATATTCTCTTCTTCAGGCAAAACATGTCCAGCTCTTTCAACTATTCCTATAGGATTTGACTTCTACACTCCTCACCATCCTGGTTACCAATCTCTAGATGTGCCTCAGTTTGAAAAATGTCTTATTAAAATGTGGTGTCCAGAACTGGACACAGTATCCCAAATACAGTCTGACCAAGGCAGATTAAAATAGCATCACTGACCATATTAGGTACTGAAAAAATAGAGTTTTTTCTATACAAATGAAAAATAGAGTTTATTCTATTCAAATATGTTCAGATGAACATGCTTATAGCTTTTTTGTGTAAACAAGTATCTTGATTAGCCTGTATTTCCAATTGCATAAAGAAGCGTAACCTGATTCAGCTGAGCACAGGCACAATTTCTCAGCATAACTTTCCTTTCAACATGGGAAGGCTGGAGGTGAAAAGGGCAGAGACTGTATTCTTGTCTCCTCTCCACCCTTCCATTTTTTCCAGCACCTGAAGAGGGTGTCTTACTTCCCATATCATGGACACTATGCTACTGCTAATGCAGCCTCAGACTGTATTTGCATTTTTAGCAGCTGCACTGCAATGTTGAGTCATTCTGTGATCTGCTAAGACAGACACACATTTCCTCCATCCTATATACTGGTGCCTTTTCTATTTTCGATTTTGATTCAAGACCTTTACATTTCCCTGCTTCATTTTAACTTGTTAGTGGTAGTCCAGTGTTCCAGCTTATCAAGATCCTTTTGAATCTTGATCCTGACTTCTGTGGTGTTGGGCATCATCCTTGTTTGGTATCATCTGCACATTTGCTAAGCACCCTCCCTACATGCAAGTCAAAGAGCACTGGCTCTAGGATGCAGCACTGCAGCACTTCACTTGAGACCTCCCTCCAGGAGGATGAGGAGGCATTAATTAGCACTCACGGAACCAGCTTACTCAATCAACTATGCATCTATCTCATAGTAATCCATTGCCAAGCTTCCACCCAATTTAAACAAATGAACAAACAACAGTTAAAAACCTCAAACACAATAACCTAAGCAAAGAGAAAGAAAAGCCTCAACCAAAAAGAAAGAAAAAGAGAGCAAAATCCCCACACGCAACAGCATGTGGTTGAGGCCAGTCACAAGCAAATGCACACCCCACTGAAGTTGCTATGCCTTCTCTTGGCTGAGACTGGATTACCTGGAAAGGATTTCGAAGGTATTAAGAACATTTTTTAAAATTCTGCCTTCAGGGGTTTATTTGTTGAGCTGCAAATATTTTTAGCTGCTGTTTTAATCTGGTTTGCAAAATCTGTTTTATGACTCTGAATATCGCCTCCTGAATTTCTTTAGAAAAAGAGTTATGTGGCTTTTCTGAATGGATAATGAATAAGTCAACCTGAATGCTCAGAACTGGAGTGTTCAGCATGAAAGCATACCTAACCTGTAGCTTGTCTCCATACTAGTTGGTTCTAGCTTTTCTTTTTCGATTTGGGAGTGGTATGTAGCAGTGGAGGGGGAAGAGTCTCTCTGCAATTTCCACTCTGGAGGCAGTTACATTGTGAGATCCCAGCCAACTTTGTGCACGGGACCTACAAACTTCAGTGGCCCCTTCTGAATTTAGAAATGGGGAACTACTGGGAGGGAAGACTTGTCTACTGTATTCAGTAAAGGAATGTCAAAATGAACAGTTCAGCATATCTACAAGAAAGCTAGTCTGAATTTTGTTAAATGAATGTCTTTTAAAAACTGCTAGAACCTTCAAATAACTGCTGAATTTTAATGTCAGTTCTTTCCTCACCCTTTCAGTTACTGCACTTCCCAAAGACTGTGGGCCCTAGGATGTAGCAATTTGGTTTAATTTTGTCTTCAAGGACAAAAGAATTCCATGGAGGCTGCTTTGGTAACTGGAGCAAACAACATTTAGTTCTTCCTTTCTGTTACTAGGCAACAACCCCCCCCTTTCCAGTTCAGTTTGGAATGATCAATGAGTTCAGCAAATGAGAAGAAATTAATGACGCAGGCTGGAGGCCCTGCCTGCAGCTTCATTGCCATAGCGACCGCCCAGCTCAGTTTCAGACACTGATTGCCTCATTTTTGCTGTCTAAAAACCAGTTCTTTATTCCTTCAGGCACTTTGAACTTGCATGTTAAATAATGGAAAAGAAAGGACAACTCAACAACTGTACTATTTAAGAAGAAAGCAAATTCTGATTTGCTTTTCTTTTTCCTTCTGTGTATAATGCTGGTTTGTCTGGGCAAAAAGCATCTGTATTTCCATTTCCCACCAGGACAGACCTGGTAAAGGGTGCCCTCCATACACTGCAGCAGAAATTAGGAGCTGCTATTCATAGCCTCATCCCTCAGAGTAGCCCTGATATTTAAATTCTGGCACCACCTGGATGGGGCCAATCACGTGTGATGGCCATCCAGCACAATCAACAACAACTGGGAACTGACCAGCAAATGGGAATCGTTAAATTCCTTCTTTAAAATATTTTAACAATGTATTTAATAATGTAAAATATTTTCATGAAGAATAAGATGTGTGCCTAAGCATCTTGCAAATAAACTGTTACTTATATAAATCGTCTTTGACTTGTCTGAATCATTCAGCTTTACTCAGCTTGGTTGAAAGGACTTTCTCCTTAAGTGCTCCAACAAGAGATGCTAGCAGCCAGGCCCCAAAATGAAAGTTGGCAAAGGAAGAGACAAGCAAATGGGCTGAAGGCTCACAGAAGGACAATTGTAAATAAGGCTGCTGGGCCATTGGAGCAGCACTGTGGGATGCAAAAGAGTTGTTCCCCACACCACCACTTTGGCACCACTATCAAAGCACATTTGGGGGCCTGTTCACAGGATCATGGAGGGGGAAATAAGCCACAGTGGCTTATATCCCTTACTCTCATACCAGTAATGTATTGGGGGATAGGTATACAATAATTATTCTCAGCAATGATGCTTGCTGTGTTGTGTGATCCCAGCATGCATGGCTGTTGCCATCTTTAAAGAGCCACCAAAAACAGAAACGTTTTAGGGTGCTGGATAGCTTGTTAACCATGACAACAAACCACCCTAGCCTGGTTCATATGACAAGCCAAGTCACATAGGTGAGAAAGATTATGGAAATCCCCCTGGAACACACCACAAGGGTCTATTTCCCCCTCTGTAATCACATGAGACTGGTCATTATGTCAAGTGAGGTCCTGAAGGATCAGTAACAGGAAAAAAAAAATCAAACGTTAATGCATGTGCTACAACATTTGATTCATATTCCAAATCTATTTCAAAAGATACATTTTAAATTCAGCCAGACAGCTGGGAGTCTCCTTTCATAGCATTTAGAGCAGGAATCTATTTGACTGTAGATCTATTTAACTATGAACTAGAGTGTGCACATGTGAGTATGAGTGTGTGAGACAAAGACAGAAAGAGATGAGGAACAACATCTGCCTCTACAAATTGAATTGTACCTAGGATATGGTGGTCCTTTCTCCTGGGATGCTTGGGATGAGACACTTCCCTCAATGGAGTTTCCACGGTGACAGCCTGAAAAAGCAGGCTTCAGAGGCATGGAGTCTGGCTGGGCTGTTTCACACACTACCTGCAGTCCCTGTAGATTTTTTTTTCACAAAAAGAAATACACATAAAATGTATAATTTGCTTTTCTGGAATATGAGAATTCCAGAAAAGCATACAGAATACAGAGCAAGACCTTAGTTTAAAGAGAAAAAAAAGCTTCATAAGGAATACAATGACTGATGACTGCATAGCTCAAACTATTACCCCCATTCTCTGAAATACCATTATGTTAAACTTTATTTAAATTTGAAAGATCAACCTTTTCCCCTCATGTGCTACCTTTCTAGGTGTAGGGACTGCTTTATGCAGAGAGGAACATTCAAACATATGATACCCCCACCAGCAGATTTAAACAGAAAAAAATACCTTTAGTCTTTTAAATAGATAAATAAAACTTATCAGTAACCTCAAAGATCCGATTGTCTGATTATTCTAGCTATGTAATGCAGATACTATGAATCTCCCAGTAAATCTTTGAGAATAATAGGAGAAAGCAAATTTATAGGAAGCTTGGAGATATACTCTTCCTATTTAAAACCCTAATAAAGCAAAGACTAGTTTTTACAGGGCTCTGAAGAGCTGGTGAGCTTGCACCTAGACTGTACCACAACAGGCTGCAGATAAGGGCTCCCTTCACTTAATATATGTACTTCATTTATTGTATTTCTATACCACTTTTAAAGTCTAATCATTGCAAAAACATTATTATACATAATAGAACCTTTTTTCTGTGTATGCAGTTTTTCCCTCTCTAGGGGATTTTTCTGCACAGAGTTCCATTCTGTCTGGTGAGACCTCCTCTGCAGTCAGTGGTACAGTCCGCCTGCTCATTTCCATTCTAGGAGCGCCCAAACCCAGGGGAGGCAGAAGGGATGAAAGATTTACATGATACTCTTGAGTCTGGGTGGGAACTGAATCAGTTGACTGGTCTCCTTGACAAAGGTACATCCAAAGGAAACGGGTGGCTGCATGGTGTTTTTTGACTGGGAGTGCTGGAAGACTTCCCTCTGGAGGCACCTTGAGCGAAATGTCCCTCACTCAGTGCACTCAGCTTATCCCTCCTGCCTCATTACTTTCTGTCTAGCCTCAGTCATTACCTCGGTACGCCCAGCATCCAGATTAGGAGATTCACATGTCAGGGTCTGGTTTTTGATCGGAGAACTTCTCTTGGCTGGAAAATTAAAGAGCTTGTTAGTACTCACACTGTGCAAACTGAGCAGCTCTGAAATTGTCTTTGGGCTTCACGGGGGTATATACAGTGGTACCTCGGCTCACGAACGCCTTGATTCACAACCAAATTGGGTTGCGAACAAAAATTTAATGAAAATTTTGATGTGGGTCGTGAACTCCACATTGGGTGGCAACCAAGTATGTTTGTGAGCCGCCCCGAGGCTTCGGCGAATGGGGCGGCATAGAAGTTCCCTAAATAAATAAATAAATACATTGCAGCCATCTCCCCACCCCACCCCAAGTTGGGAGATGGTCATGATCACAGTTCTGTTCGTGCAGGAAAGACGGGCGCAATCTCAGCCACCTCCTCCCCCAACCAGCACGATCGCAGCCATCTCTCTACCCCCTCCAAGTGGAGAGGTGGCCGCGATCATGCTGGGGGCAAGGGGGGGAGAGATGGTTGTGATCGTGCTGGGAGCAGGGAGGGGAGATGGCTGCGATCGCGCCTGTCTCTCCCTCCCCCAGCACGCCCCGTTCGCACCCCTCTCCATCCCCCAGCGTTCCCCATTCGTGCCTGTCTCTTCCCCACCCCCACCCTGCGCCTATCTTTCCCTCCGCAGCGCACCGGGATGACGGGCACATGCAGGGATGACGGGTGCGATCCCGGTCGTGCTGGGTGGGGGGAGATGGCCATGCTCCTGCTTGGCAGGAGCAGAGGGAGAGATGGCTGAAATCTTTGTTGTTCTTTGTCACTTTGTTTCACATTTTTCTGATTAAAGAATATGGTTACAGAACGGATTAACCTTATTTACATTGAACCTTATGGGGAAATTTAACCAGAGTCCTGGAACAGATTAAGTTCGTGAGCCAAGGTACCACTGTATTTTAAAATAAATCAAGCTCCTTGCTTCTAGTTGCTCATATGAGACTATTCTCTTCAGTTAATACACCTGTGTGGGCCAGAGAACCCTGGTTTATAGAAACTGAAGTCCAAATCCTATGTTGCTGTGGTAAACAGTATGCAAAATACTGTTGACGAACTGAGAGCTAATACTGGGAGAGGTAGTGCTAGGAGGCCTTGTGCTGCCTGGAGGGAAGAAGTAGACTTCTCTGATGACAGTTAATTTGAGGTTGGTATTAATGTACTTAGAAGTCTTAGAGTCTCTGAGCCTCGGTAAATGTTGAATCCAAAATGAAGCAGTGCTTCCCCTCAGATGGAGATGTCCTTTAGCAGAAGCTAGAGTGTGACGCGGTGGTTGCGGGGATGGGGGACCTGGGAGATCCAGGTTCTAGTCCCTGCTCAGCTTTGAAGCCCACTGTGGGTGACTTTGGATCAGTCATGAACTCCCAGACCAACCTACCTCACAGGGTGGTTGTTGCGAGGATAAAATAGAACTGTGTAGGTTGCCTTGGGTTCCTCACCAGGGGAAAAGGGTAGGATATAAATGCAATGTAATATATGATGATGATAAGAAGAGCAGGAGGAGGAGGAAGAGGAGGAGGAGGACTGCTGGAGAACACCTCTGAAACTTTTATTATAGGGATTACTAAGTGCTCTTCTATTGCTTACATGCTTGCTGGATGCACTCATGGGAAGAACTAGCAACATAGCTGTGTCCCATTCCAGCATCACATGGCCAGCTGTCTTTAAACAGAGTGATGCAGCCTCCTCAAGGGGAAAATTCAGTGGCAGGCTGTGGCAGAGTGGTGTTGGAGGGCAGATCTGTATGTTTTAAGCCACCTTACTGCCCTCAGGTGTGCTGGAGGCAGCTAGTGTTGAAGTAAAATCCAAATTCTTTTATATTCTATGTTTTATAACTGCGCTGAGAAAGAAATACAGTCTCCAGGAATCTGTTTCCATTCTGTCTTACTGCTCTGCCCCTCACTCAATATTTGCCCTCCCAAACTGTTTCAGAACTCTTTATACTTTTCTTGAAACAGCTTCCGGAAACAGGTGGAAAAGCTTGCTTGTAAATGTTGTATTGCAATTTTTATGTGGTTGTTATTGTTAGGTATATTTATATTGCATTTTATTGTATTTTATGTGCCCTTGTAAACTGCCCTTAGAGCTTCAGCTGTTGGGTGGTACAGAGAGGGTTGTTATTACATGCCATCGAATTCTTTCTTGACTTATGCTGACCCTATAAATTAATGTCCCCCAAATGTCCTGTCCTTGACAGCCCTGTTCAGCTCTTGTAACCTCAAGGTTGTGGCTTCCTTAATGCGACTGATTGTTCTCATAATTGATCTTCCCCTTGTCTTCTGACTTTTTCAGCGAGTGACTTTTTCCGTGACTCCCTTTTTCAGTGAGTCTTACCTTCTTATGAAGTGTCTGAAGCGCAACAGATTCAATTGTATCATGTTTGCTTCTTGGGAAAGCTCTGGCTTGATTGAAACTAGGACCCACTTATTTGTCTTTCCATTAGTCCAGGGTATTCTCAAAGCTCTCCTCCACCACCACATTTCAGACATATCTTTTTTTTTTTCCAACCAGCTTTCTTCACTGTACAGCTTTCATACCCATCCATAGCGATCAGGAATACAATAGTGTATTGGCCTTAGTTTCCAGTGAAATGTCCTTATACTTTTCTAGTTCGTTCATTGCATTCCTTCCAAGTCTCAGTTTCTTTTAATTTCTTGGCAGCAGTCTCTGATTTGAGCCAAATTATGCAAAATCTTTCACAATTTCAATTACTTCATTATTGACAGTAAAGATCTGTAATTCTTCTGTAGTCATGACTACTGGTTTTTTAATGTTTCATGTTCAGCTACATTCCTCCTTTTGCACTTCCTTCTTTCACTTTCATCAGGAGTCACTTCCGTTTGCTGCTGTTTTCTGCCAGTAATATGGTATTATCTGCATATCTTAAATTATTGAGGTATCTTTCACCAGTTTTCATTCCTATTTCCTCAAATCTTAATCCAGTTTTCCTTAGCATATGCTCTGTGTACAGACTGAACAGATAATCCTGAGATAAAATATACTCTTGTCTGAATCCTTTGCCTATAGGAAACCATTCTGTTTCTCCATATTCTGTCTAAACAGTAGCTTCATGTCCATGATACATGTTATACATCGGGACAATCAAGTGTTGAGGCACACTCAGTTCTTTCAGGACTATCCATAGTCTCTTGTGAACCCTACAGTTAAAAACTGTGACGTAGTCTTACAAAGCGCAGAGTGAACTTTTTCTGAAATTCTTTGATGCCTCTTCCCTTTCGGAATCCAGCCTGAGTATCAGGTTTTTCTAGCACCATATATGGTAACATTGTTTGTCCCAACTTTGTTTGCATAGAAATTAGTGCCAGGAAACTATAGTTGCTGCACTCTTTTCAATATTGGAGATTGGAATGTATATTGAGCATTTGCAGTCTGTGGGTCATTGCCTTTTTTTCCATATCTGTTGATAATATTTTGTTAGGATTTGGACTCATTCACTCTCTGCAGCTTGAAATAATGCTATTGGTGCTCTCTCTATTATGGGTGCTTTATTCCAGGTGCTTTCAGAGTAGCTTTCATTTCACTGCCTAATATTACTAGTTCTCCCTCACAGGGTTCCTTTCCAAAGAAGTCTGCCATCTTTTTATTTCTTCTGTACAGTATACCCCTGTGACGTTGCGGTTCAGTGTTCACGGCTTCAGTCTTTTGTGGGATTTTTTTCCGAGCGAGTCCAAGCCAATCTCCTTGCAAGTAAGACAGAGCCTGGCCGTGCGGCGGCTTACTCATTTGGAGATTGTTTCCTCCGAGACTGGACTCCCTGCCTCACCATGCGTGCATGCCCACCCCCCAGCCCAGCCCGGCCCGCGCCTTCCGCCTGTACCGCCTTGGCGGCCGGTGCCCATCGCCGGCACCAAATTCACGGTTTTTCACAATTCACAGGCGCTTTAGGAATGTAACCCCCACAAATTTCGGGGGACTACTGTATATTGTTTCCATCTTCTCTTTATTCTAGCCAAGTCAGATTGTCTGTTCCCATATTTGTCTTTCAGCTTTTCCTAAGCTAGGATTGAATTTCTCTTTGATTGCTTGGATCTTCTGGAAGTGTTTCCTTTTTTACCTCTTTGGTGGTTCTCCTCTATTCCTTTGTACCAACCATTGTAATAGTTTGTTTCGTCTCTAAGTGATAGTCACTGAAAAGTTGCATTCAGGATTTTAATCCCTATTTCTTTTACCTTTTGCATCTTGCCTATCCTTGGCAATTGTGAATGTTACCTCCTCTCATCCATCTAGGCTTTTTCTTTCTTTTTACTCTAAAAATTTTATTTTTGCATTTCTCCCTAAGAATGTCTCTAGTTCTTGTCCAGAGTTCTTCTGGTTCATGGTCAGTTGAGTTCAGTAATGCAAATCTGTTCATAGTCACCACCACAGTCTGCTCCTAGTCTTGTTTTGGCTGTAACAATACAGCTTCTCTGTCATCTGTTTCCAATTACAAAGTCTATTTGATTTCTGTATGGCTGTCTGGGAATGCCCTTGTGTACAGTGATGTGACCAGTTGCCCGAAGAACATATTTACAACAAACATATGGCTGGCTTCACAGGATTCTATGAGTTGTTCTCCTGCTTTGTGTCATACTTCTGCTCCAAACTCTCCCATGACATTGGAATATGCTTTATTTACAACTTTTGTGTTCCATCCCCCTATGAAAGTCAGCATAATAATGTAAGCAAGAGTAAGAAGCCTCCTCATTTTATCTCTCTTCTCTTTTTATCCTCTATCACTCTTCTTCTATCCTGTCAATCTCAAATGTCCAGCAACAACAACAACAGAAGGAGGTCAAATGGCAATTTTTGTATGAAAGAAAGCACCTTCCATCTGTTAACATTTTTCACATATAACACATATATAACACAACCACACACCTGTGATTATATTCCTGATGGGTTTAACCAGTGCAGTAAAGGCAGTAACTTCAGGTTGCCGGTGCTCCCACATTGGCTGCCAAATAACAAGGCCACTGGCCAGACGAAAAGTCAGATCAGATTCCTAAAAATCATAAGGAAATGTCAACATAACTGGGTTTGTTGGTGTGATCTAATGACGAATGATGATCCTGATCTGCCTCACATGACATGACAGCCCCCTCTGAATTCTTTCATTCATTCATTTAGAGGCTATTCCATTGTGCTATGGGTACATGGGTACTATTTTTGCATGGTATCATTGGTACCATTTCTGCATGGATGCCCCAGCTTGCCATGACAGCAGAAGTTATTTAAGGGTTAGGCAGCCCTGAATAACCCATAGTTTGTTTTATGGTTGTTTGCTTGTCTGCAGTCTGGATTCAAGCACCATAGCAAGCCAGGTGCCCATGGGTGCTAAGCAAAAGTGTGACAGCCATCATAATTAAATTAAACCAGGGTGTCATAAAAATGCATCATCGTCCATTTCCTGTTCCACTTGATGATCATATTTGAATATTCTCTTTTTACTGAACAGTCTGATTCTAAATATTGTTAGTAGACTGCAACTTCCATCAGCCCTAGCTAGCATCATCATCAATGGGAGTTGCAATCCAACATCTGGAGGAACACGTTGCCCACATTAGCATGCTCTGAATCAAGCTTGTATATCTGTATGTGTGTATGCTGGGGTGGGTAGGGGAGCAGAACCAGGGTCATGTGTGAGGAGGGAAAACGGGTGGGGCAGGTGAAAAGAGATACTGTCACTACTGAATTTTGGGTGGATTTCAAGACACAACACTAGTGGAAAATAAGACCACATCCCAAGAGGCTTGTGGTATTTTCTTGAAAGTGGCTCTGTGCATTTAACAGCTGCACAGCAGGCAGCAAATCAAGAGGACCAAGATAAAAGCTGTACTGCTGACCTCCCTCTGCTAAAAGCACACAAACTCTTTGAGGAAAAAAGAGGCCAATGCCACTACCCAAGGATAGATTCAATTGTCCAACTTTGGTTAGCTGTGCTTAAATATTTTACCTTAGCATGCAGCCTCCTGAAAAATACCACTGGATAACACACATGATGTGGAAAAAACAAGTTTTGCTTGCATGCTTCATGCACCACTATGGAAATCTAGAGCTTTCTGTAGGGAGAACCTGTTCCTACTACTATCACGGCATATCCTTTCCTTCACAGCTTCCCATCTATTTTCTTGAAGCACTTACTTTAATCCTATGAACCAGAGGAGCAAACAGGAACACAAAGAGCTCCACGGTAGCCATGGAATTCTGAAAAAACTTCCTTCTGTTATTTTCTTCCTCTTCATTGGTACTGTCATGCCTTGGATGTCCTGGAGATCCCTGGTTTTCAATCTGGTGGATGAATGCGCTGCTGCTGCCCCTCCAGCTGGATCCCCTGTCTCCTCCCACTCCTCCTCCACCAAAGTGGTCATTGCTGCAGTCCTGAGGTGCTTCCAGCAACATCCAGTGCAGAGTGTGAAGGAGCTTTGTCTCTGCTACTCCAAGTTTGTCCTGATGTCCTAGATGCAAAAAATAATAAATAAAAGTATTATGGGCCCTTGATCATTCAATACACCCTGAGACAAAGGTCTGCTCAGCTTGTAAACCAGAAAAGGCAAGCAGATTACTAGATAAGGGGCAGCTAAAGGCTCAATGAAATTCCTCTATTTGCTGCCTCTGTCAAGCGCATGACTGGTAGACAGCATTTGGCTTGATAATTTCATAAGCCATATTTTAATTTCCTTTTTTATTGCAACGTGACACATAATTTCTAAGGGCTTGATTCAAAAATTATCAGAATTAAATTAAAAGTTTAAACAGTTTACTCCAGGCCGAAGCAATGGCCTGTTATGGTTTTCAGTCTGATGACTGAAAAGTTCTGTATTGCTTCTTGTGTCTCAGGATTTGGTGGTTTTTCTATTGCAAATACACTTTAAAGGTGAAATACTAGCCAAATTCAGACAGAAAAAAGGCCTACATCACTCAGAATACCCTGCTTAGGGCATGCTGGGAGTGGTACTTTTTTCCTGTCCAAACTTGCATAAGATTTCATTTTAATTGTTTTTTAAACTGTAATCACACTAACAGAGACTAATGGCCTTATGACACGGAGCAGTGTTTTCACGTTTATTTAAGCTACAATCATCTTTGATGAGGAAGTTCGCCTCCATGGCATACTTGAAATAACGCACTTGGAAGCTGCAGCCTTTTCTGCAGCTTCAGGATCCACAGCACCGGCAGCTTGTTGCTGCATCCAACCTCCCAGAAATAGCCAAAGCCATCTCCTTAGTTTAACACCTTAATAGTCAGAATGTCGGAAGAAGCTTTTCCTGCTTATCTGCTACTCCTCTGATCAGAGAAGTTAGTTGGGCATCCCTAACTGCCCTCACAGTCAAATATAATACAAATGAATATGATTCTTCATCACTCTGGTCCCTGTGACCACCTGAATAGGCTGTGCTTGATGCAACTCTCCAGAGCACTCCAGCATTGTCTTTTACCTCAATGTCTGTCAAAGTTTTCATTTTGTGTATTTTCAAGTAAGCTGCACTGTTTTCCCTTTTTGTATCTTATCACATTCCTTTAATAAACATCTTCTTTCAAGACAGACCTGGAGTTCAAGCATGAGCCTCTGGCAATTCCCAGACAAGCCTTTTTCTCCACCTTCCTAGTTACTCAGGTCTATCTACTTTGCATTTATCTATTTGCTCTTATGGTGAAGTAAAGGAAAAGCAGATCGCAGGCCTGTTGTGACTGGAGGCCACAGCTGCCACTGCCACAGCCCAGCCAGCTCATAGGCCCACCCAGAGTTAGAGGGAACAGGAGATAATGGAAACCTCCTGCCAATCAGAAGAAGTGTGCAACTAGCCAGCTTCACAAGACTGTTGTGGAATGGCAACACATGGCAAACCCTTTCCTAAAACTTCTCTGTACCTTCGCAACATTCTTACCGTGATCTGCTGGGTTCTCTAACTGTTTCATTTGAAATCTAACTACCATATTGTTCTGACTATAAGATGCCCCCATGTATAGGATGCCCCCCACTTTTCTTACCAATCTCTGAGCAAGCAAGCTGCTGCTGCTATGCCCACCGCCTCCCCGCACGCACGCGCCTGCCCACTCCCCCCCCATCGCGCCTGTGCCCATCTCCCCCCCGATCAGCCCACGGCCACGCCTGTCTCCCCCCTGATCGCGCCCTCAATTGTGCCAGCTCCCCCCACGAGCGCACCCGCAGTTCTCCTCTCAGCCCCCCATGTATAAGGCCCCTCTATTTTTAGGTAAATATTTTTAAGAAAAAGTATCATCTTATACACAGAAAAATACAGTATATTACTACCGACAATGTAAGGAGAAGCATCTTACAAAGGAATTATAAGCCTCTCTGTTTTGTCAGGCATGTATGACATATTCATTTTTGTGCCTGACTCTTTCTTTCTGAGCTCCAAACCCTACTTGAATGCAGCATTCTCTAATTGCTTTCAAGAAGCAAAGGAGAGAAATTTGCTGGGGAAGCTGCCATATCCTGAGCCAAACGCTTGGCTCATCCAGCCAAGTACTGTAAGCAGTGACTGCCAGCAGCTCACTTGGCTTTCAGGTGGGAGGCTTTCCTACCCTACCTGCAGAGATGCTGGGGATTGAACCCAGGACTTTGTATGTTGCAAGCTTGTGTCCCACCACACTGAACTACAGGCTCTCCCAGCCTCCCTCACCTGCCACAGACCTTCCTTTCCCTGCCTTCCTCCTTGCTGCTCCCTAAGGTGAGAGTCTCCCCAGCTATCCACTGGGCTCGCTAGCCCTTGCCCACGCTTCCACCATCTGTTGGCTCTTGGCAGGGCCTTTCCTAAAGCAGCCTAACACCACATTGTCCTCAATGCCTGTTTTCCAATTTTCTCTCTGTTCTCAAATCCCTTGTTATGCCCCTCCCTCTTTGACCCTGTGCCCTGACCACAGCACCAACTCTGGGGTGAGGGAATGCCTCCCTTTTGCTGGGGCTTTTACATATTAACTTAATTGCCCATGAGCTTGAGGGGATTACCCATCCTAGGCATTTTTAAAGGGTTATTGTTTATTTTTTCAGTGTTTCTTTTGATGAGATTTTTGATATTTTTATTTTATTTTACTTGTATGCATTGTTGTAAGTTTCCCAGAGAACTTCAGCTATGGAATGGTATAGAAAAGAAATGAATTAATGACAACAACAACAACAACAACAAGAACAACATGATCAATTTAATATTGTGTGGACTGTACAGAAGTTAAGTGTTTCCCAACTGACTTTCCAGCCGGAGTACATAAGTGAAACAAAGCTTGAAAACTCCTGGAAAAGGAGCATATCATTTCTGCATACAGCAGATTGTACATTGTGTGGATAAACTTTAGTTTTGACTTTTGTGTTTTAGTTTTGGGGGTGCTCTTGGATCCAGTATTGTCCCTAGAGACACGAGTGGACTTGGTGGTCGGGGCACTTTCTAACTGCGTGCTCTAAAATGCCAGTTCTGTCCTTCCCTGGACAGAGATAGTCTAGCTACACTTATCCAGGGTAAATGGATAATCGTTTTGGCAATCCTTGTATGGCCTGCTGCAATGTTTTATATGTGGGGCTGCCTTTGAAAATGGTTTGGAAACTTCAGCTGGTCCAATGGGAACTGCCAAATGTGATCATATAATGCCAGTGCTTTTACGATGTGCAGTGGCAGCCATTCTATGCCTGAGCCTACTTCAAAGTCTTGGTATTTACATTCCAAGCCTTAAATGGCTTGAGGCATGGTTACCTGAAGTGTCTCCTCCCCTATGCCTGCCTCACTGGTCTTTGTCTGGCAACCACTGCCAAAGGAAGTAAGAGTGGTGGCTACTAAGGAGAGGGCCTTTTCTGTTGTGGCACCCCAGCTGCAGAATGAGCTTCCCAGTGAGATTTGTCTGGCACCAACCCTGTGCATTTTCCATGGCCAGCTGAAGACCTTTCTATTTTCCAGGGAAATTCAATATTTCAGTTGATATATAGGTTGATAGGTTCAATCCTACTATATGGCTGCCTATAACTGTCTGAGTCTGGAAAGTTATGGTCATTCAATGGAGTTAGGAGAAGCATGGAGGCTGGGGTTGCTTCCATTCCCCTCCCCCCCCCCCTCAGAAATACTTGGATGGCCATCTCAGTTTATCCCCCTCCTTGTGAAGAGCAGAGGCCAAGATGCTGCCTGGAATCAGCAGGTGGTGTTGGTGTCTTGGTCTCGGAAGGCACTTCCAGCAGCTGCTGAGGGGGCAGCAGGGCTCTTACAGAGCAAGAGACCCTGCAGTGATTTTGGAAGGCTTTTCTGAGGGGGCAGCAGGGACTCCGCCTTTCCTGTGGCAAGGCAGACAAGCAGTCTTAGGAGTGTGCCCTTACTGCATTTTAAATCTTTGAATTGCTGCTAAAAATTTGTTTTTATTTTAAACTGTACTTTTAAACTTTAAACCAGAGCTTTATGTTTTGTTTTAATGATTATGCTTTTGATTTATTACTATATTAATGAGTGGCATAGAAATATACTCAATGCATGAATAAATAATTGAAAAGGAGCAAAATAAATTTAGTAATTCCTCTTCATACATATAATTAGTAGCTGAAAATTCCAGTCAGTCCAACTGGAGTTATTGGGAGATTCAGATAACAAACTCCAATAGTCACAGCTTCCTTGTATTAGCCTGCTTCACATGCCCATCAGATCATCAAGGGGAGATGGGCATCAGAAGAAGTGAAGATCATGTCAGATGACAAATGGATGGAATTTTCTTTTGGGATGAGGTGAAGCAGGTATCTGGAATCCCATGGAGAGGAAAAGCTGCTTAAAGGGCAACTGAGTGGGGAGGTGGCAGGCAAGGAAAGATTTAAACATCCTTTCCCCCATACCTCATTCCTACTCTGCTTTTTTCTATCTAGAACAGTTTTTACTCCTTAAAAAAGGGGCAAATAGTTGGGATAATGATGCAACTCTTTGCATATGCTCAATGGCAAGAATGACAGGGACCGAGAAGAGGGTCTACAGGAGGGCTTTTTGGTCCAATTAGAAGCTGAGTGGAAAAGGGGTTGGGGGTTCCTATACATTGGCCAAGTTTTCACGATCACTAGGAAAAAAAGCCACTGCCATTCTGTTCAAGCTCATTGATTTGTGTGATAGGAGTAGCTTCCACACTGCTCTAGAACTTGGCAACAGCACTACAGTAAGCCATGGGTTCTGAGGTGGTTTGAAAGTCACCCATGCTGGGTTCCTTCCTAGGGTTGGACAACATGGCAGCCCACGCCTTGAGAGCAGTTAGGCATACAGTACGTGAATGGCACTGGGGGTAAGGAAAAGAAACCACCATGGCTCCCCAGTGGCCATGCAAACCTGGCTATCCACTAGCAACTGCTTAGGGTTGCTCAACTCATTCTTTGAGAACACTTCTAAACCACACCAAACATAATTTAATCATATTTGTACCATAATATCAAACAATCGTTGTTTTTAAAAAAATCGAACATGCACACTAACCTAACTTGTTCCTATTTGAAAGCAGAGTGGCTGTGCAGTGAAGTACATGTGGCAAGGCAGCTTGGACCAGTTCCCAGCGAGAAATGCTCTGGATGGCTTCAGAAAGGGCTGGAGAAAGACCATGAAGCTTGTTCTCGACCAAAACTCTTTCAAATGACTAAAGTGGAGATGGGGAAAAGACAGCATAATAATAACTAAAAGTTTTTAATAAACAATACACTTGTAATAAATAATTTCTAGTAGTACAGCTCTTTCTTGCAAAATCTAATCTATGCATTTTGTACTGGTTCTTCTGGCATCAACCAAAATGTGAAGAGTATGCACTTGTCTTAAAAAATTAATATACATATATCTTGAACCATGTTTAAACCACTGCTTATTCAGACACACATACATGGGCATTTAACACTCCAATCCTATATCTATTTGACTTGGAATAAGTCCCGTGAAATTCAGTGGCATTTACTTCTGAGTAGACAATCAGAGTCACAGTGGTTTGGATCATCCACAGAGCATAGAAACAGAGCAAGTCAAGAGGGGCCTCCCAGAACAGCTAGTCTGACCCCAGCTCTAGCCGGCTCCGCTCACGACCTGCCCGCCATGTGCATGTCTAGCCTATCCTTGAACACCCTCACCGATGGGGCCTCAACCACCTCCTGTGGAAGCCCATTCCATACCCTTGGGGTCCTAACCATCAGGAAGTACTTTCTGGCATCCAAATTGAACCTTGGTTCCCTGAGCTTTGCTCCACTGGAGCGCGTTCTGCCTTCCTCTGCAGGGGAGAATAGATCTCTACCCATCTCCATGTGACATCCCCTCACAAACCTGTATGTCACCAACATATCCCCTCTGAGTCTTCTCTTCTCCAGGCTGAAGAAGTCCAGTTCCCTCAGTCTCGCCTCATACCCCATCCCCTGCAAACCGGCCACCAACCTTGTGGCCCTACACTGCACTGACTATAACCTGGCTATATCCTTCCTGTAATGAAGGGCCCAAAACTGAGCACAATACTCCAGTTGCGGGCACACCAGAGTTGTATAGAGTGATAGTAATACCTCTCGCAATCTAGAAGCCACACTTCTGGCTATGCTACCAAGGGTGGCGTTTGCCCTCTTGACCACCGCATCACATTGCTGACTCAAGTTTAGCCTGCAGTCAACCAGCACCTTGAGGTCCCTTTCACAAGTGCTGCTCTCCAGTCACTTGTCCCCTAACCTGTACTTATGACACCTATTCCTATGCGCCAAGTGCAAGACCTTGCACTTATCCACATTGAATGCCATCCTGTTGTCTCCTGCCCACTTCCATAGTCTGTCCAGATCCTTTTGGGTCTGGAGTTCCTGCTCCTCAGTTGTAGCCACTGCCCCCATTTTAGTATCATCTGCAAATTTGATCAGACTGTTCACTCCTTCTTCCATGTCGTTGATGAAAAGATTAAAGAGGATCGACCCCAGGAGAGAGCCCTGGGGGATCCCACTTGTCACTGGCCATCTTCCTGATGATTCCCCACTAATGGTTACCCTCTGCTTTTGGTCAGTCAACCATGCCCTAATCCATCAGACAGTGCATTGGTTTATTTTATTTTATTTTTATTTATTTATTAAAACAGTTTATCTCAAAACTCATCAGTTTCTCAACCAGGATATCATGGGGCACTTTGTCAGAGACCTTGCTGAAATCCAGGTAAACCACACCCACTCCATCTAGCCACCCTGAAACCTTGTCGTAGAGTTTTCACAAGGTTTGTCTGGCAGGACCTGTTTTTGTGGAAGCCGTGTTGTGTGGCTGCCATCCTCCGTTCCCTATCTAGCATCACCAGATCTCTCACTATTATGAGCCTTTCCATTGTTTTTCCTACAATGGACATAAGGCTAACTGGTCTGTAATTCTCCATGTCCCTTCTACTACACTTTTTGAAAATTGGGACCACTGACGCCACCCTCCAGTCCTCTGGAACTTCACCCATTCTCCATGAGGCCTCAAAAATGGAGGCCAGCGGGCATGAGAGAATACCTTCCAACTCTCAAAGTACAATCGGGTGTAGTGCGTTAGGGCCTTGCGCCTTTGTAACGTCCAGTGCCCTGAGGAGCCCCTCAACTTCTAGGGGGTTGACTCTAATCTGTGCCCCAGTCTCATCTAATCTCCCATGCAGATCTCCCCCATCCTGCTTTGGGGAGAACACAGAGGCAAAATAGTCATTTAGCATCTGTGCCTGTTCCCTCACATCAGTCACTGGATCTCCTTCCTCCTTATTTAGTGATCCCACTACTTGTCTCTCCTTCCTCTTGCTGTTTACATGCTGATAGAAGCCCTTTTTGTTGATCTTGATATTCTTGGCAAGTCTCAGCTCGTAATCAACCTTAGCCTTGTGAAGAATCCTTCTGCAATGGGCCTCCTCTCCCTGCTATACCCTTTTGTCTCTTTGCCCCAGTGCCCATTTCCTATGGAGGTTCCTCTTGCGCCTAATCCCTCTTACCACCTCCTTTCACATCCATGGTGGTGCTCTCCTTCACCTCCCCGCCTTACTAACTAGAGGTATCATCAAGGCTTGAGCCTCCAAAACCTCCCTTTTGAGTGCCATCCACCCCTCCTCAACTCACTTGTCTTCCAGTAACCTATCCCAGGAGACTTTCCCCAGTCTGGCCTTCAATTGGCCAAAGTTGGCCCTCTTGAAGTCCCAGTTTCTAGTACTCGACCTGCTGCACATCCCCATTCCTGTGATCTCAAGGGAAAGGATAGAGTGACCACTCCATCCAGGGCTCCCCTTATCTCTACCCCATCTATCAGGTCCTCCCTGTTGGTCAAAACCAAGTCAAGGATAAGTGATGAGTTCAAAACATGAACCATGGTCAGTCGTAGATCAAGTCAATCCAGAACCTTCCCTGGAAGCAAACAAGACAAAACTGAAGCTGCTGTACTTTGGCACATCATGGGAAGGTAAGACTTGCTGGAGAAGGCAATAATGCTAGGGAAAATTGAAGGAAGAGGGTAGATTAAATGTGGGATGAATCAATTTCATAGAGGAAACCACAGCCTTAGGTTTACAAGAGCTGAGCAGGGCTGCCAAGGACTGAACATTTGGAAGGGCATTCATTCATAGGCTTGCCATAAATTGGAGATGACATGATGGCATATAACAGCAGCCATCCATAGGATTACACTGTAAATGTTCCTCTCTCATCCGCACTGTAGGTATTTGCCACAGGAAACATCGGTAAACATTGTCTTAAGGTGCTTTCATGAAGAATAAAACCTCAGATTAACCGACAAAATTCTCATGGTGTTGCTGTTATCACGATGAACCTACAACACTATCCATAAATTTCTATCTTGCTCCCTTGCACTCTTGCACTCTTCTTTTTTCCCTTCTCTCCATTATTTCATTTTCCTTCTGTCACACTTTTTTGTTCTTTTGATGGATATACAATGTCAGTATGATTGGGAATGTTTTTGTGACAGAATACATAGCGGGTTCCCAACAGGATCCAATGTCCTTAACAGAAAAGAACTTTAGCAGGAGGCTGAAACTGCAAGATCAGTCTTGGAAGTAATGGATGGAAAAATATGCTTGTGGAATGGTTTTAAACAATAAAAACTTATGTTGTGATAAATGTGCTAGTCTTTAGGTGCTATAAGACTCTTTGTTAATTTTAATTGGTTGCCATGTTTATTATAAAATCAATACAATATAAATAAAAATAATAAGACTGTAAAATGGCATAATTGTATTAAAATGTTTTTCCATTTTTGAACCTTTTTATGTTCTTTCGCAAAATGCATTACTTTTTACCCATGGTGTTCTTCTTTTATGATTGCTGTGAGAGCCAAAGTCAGGTATCTGGAATGTAATTCACCTGGACTGGCTTCGGATGGCATGATTTGTGGTTAAGAATGAACATCTTCAAAGGGAAATGTTACAAAGAAAAAAACTTTGAGTTAGGCCTTTCTCTTTCCACCTGCAAGTTCAGCACTTGAGAAGGATCAAGTGACAACTTTGTTGTCCAGATTGACCATCACAACTGCAATGTGTGGACAAGCTGCTTGGCTCTGTCCGATTCACCATGTGCCTTCTTGACCCTTGCCCATATTGGTTGATTGGGAGATCTGATGGGGTTTGGCCCTGGGTCCAGAGGGCTGTCCAGAGAGAGTCGTCCCTGTCCTTTTAAAGGAGGCAGTAGTGAGATCACTCCTTAAAAGGTCAGGCCTGGATCCAGGGGTCCTGGATAATGACCAGCCCATTGTTAATCTCCCCTTTTTGGGCAAGATGTTGGAGTGGGTGGTGGCCGGACAGTTGCAGGCACTGTTGGAGATTATGGATTATCTGGATCCATTTCAATCAGGCTTTAGGCCTGGGTTTGGAATGGAGATGGGCTTGGTCACCCTGTATGGTGACCTGTGCAGAGAGGACAGGGGAGTGTGACCCTGTTGGCTCTCCTTGACCTCTCAGCAGTTTTCAACGCCATCAACTATGGCGCCCTTCTGGACAAGATGGCTGAGGTCAGGTTTGGAGGCACTGCTTTGCAGTGGTTCCACTCCTACCTGGCTGGCCGAGTGCAGAAGGTAGTCGTAGGGGACTGTTGCTCTGAGCCATGGCCCAATTCAAGGTGCTTGTGTTGACATATAAAGCATATAAACAGCTTAGGCCCTGGCTATCTTAGGGAGCACCTGCACCTGTATGTGCCTACTCAACCTTTGAGATCTGTGTGGGGGGCCCTCCTGTGTGAGCCATCCCTTAAGGAGGTGAGACGAATGGCCACTAGGAGGAGGGCCTTTTCTGCAGCTGCTCCCCTTACTTGGAATGCTCTCCCCAAGGAGATTTGCCTGGCACCTTCCTTACTTTCTTTTCAGCTCCAGGTGAAGATCTTCCTTTAAAAAAAAATTAATAACTAATTCCCATAAGACCTTCATTTTGTGTTTTTGCTGTATTTTATTGTTGTTTTTAAATGTGTAATGTGTTGTGGTTTTTATTAAGTTTTTATTGTGTTTTTATCTTGTCTTGTGAGGCGCCCAGAGGTGCTGTGGCACAACTGGGTGGCATACAAATGTTTTAAATAACAGTAATGTAGCAGGTGTGTGACACTTTCATATGTAGTGGTTTTGCCCCATTTCAGCAATTGGCTGAACTGCACAAGGCTTCCTAAAATAATTGATAATATGAATTGGCATTGTTAATCGCGAAGTCGTGTCTAACCCATTGCGACCCCATGGACAACTTTCCTCCAGGCCTTCCTGTCTCCACCATCCCCCGGAGTCCACTCAAGCTCACACCAACTGCTTCAGTGACTCCATCTAGCCACCTCATTCTCTGCCGTCCCCTTCTTCTTTTGCCATCTATTGTTCCCAGCATTAGGCTCTTCTCCAGGGAGTCCTTCCTTCTCATTAGGTGGCCAAAGTATTTGAGTTTCATCTTCAGTATGTGGCCTTCTAAAGAGTAGTCAGGGTTGAGCTCCTTTAGGTCTGTCTGGTTTGATCACCTTGCCGTCCAAGGGACTTGCAGGAGTCTCCTCCAGCACCACAATTCTAAGGCCTCAGTTCTTCGGCACTCAGCCTTTCTTATGGTCCAGCTTTCACAGCCATACACTGGAACTGGGAAAACCATAGCCTTGACTACGGACTTCTGTTGGCAGGGTGATGTCTCTGCTTTTTAGTATGCTGTCTAGATTCACCATAGCTTTCCTCCCCAGGAGCAAGCGTCTTTTAATTTCTTCGCTGCACTCACCATTTGCGGTGATCTTGGAGCCCAGGAAAATAAAATCTGTCACTACCTCCATTTCTTCCCCATCTATTTGCCAGGATGCCATGATCTGAGTTTTCTTAATGTTGAGTTTCAAGCCAACTCAACTTTTGCGCTCTCCTCCTTCACCCACATCAAGAGGCTCTTTAGTTCCTCTTCATTTTCTGCCATTAGAGTAGTATCATCTGCATATCTGAGGTTGTTGATATTTCTCCCGGTAATCTTTATTCCAACTTGTAATTCATCGAGCCCTAACTTTCTCACAATGTGCTCTGCATATATGTTAAATAGGCAGGGTGACAGTATACAGCCTTGCCAAACTCCTTTCTAAATTTTGAGCCAATCAGTGGTTCGTGTCCAGTTCTCACTGTTGCTTCTTGACCCGCATATAGGTTTCTCAAGAGACAAATAAGATGGTCTGGTACTCCCATCTCTTTAAGAACTTGCCACAATTTGTTGTGATCCACACAATCAAAGGCTCTAACATAGTCAATGAAGCAGAAGTAGATGTTTTCCTGGAACTCCCAAGCTTTCTCCATGATCCAGCGTATGTTGGCAATTTGATCTCTAGTTCCTCTCCCTCTTCGAAATCCTGCCTGTACTTCTGGTAGTTCTCAGTCCACATACTGCTGGAGCCTAGCTTGTAGGATTTTGAGCATAACTTTGCTAGCATGTGAAATGAGTGCAAAGGTGCAGTAGTTTGAACATTCTCTGGCATTGCCCTTCTTTGGGATCAGAATGTAAACTGACCTTTTCCAATCCTGTGGCCACTGTTGAGTTTTCCAAATTTCCTGGCATATTGAGTGTAGCACTTTTACTGCATTGTCTTTTAGGATTTTGAATAGCTCAGCTGGAATACTGTCACCTCCGCTAGTTTTGTTGTTGCTCAGACTTCCGAAGGCACATTTGACTTCACATTCCAGGATGTCTGGCTAGAGATCAGAGACCACCCCATCGTGGTTATCAGGGATGTTAAGCTCTTTCTTGTATAGTTCTTCTGTGTAATCTTGCCACCTCTTCTTAATCTCTTCTGCCTCTGTTTGGTCCCTGCCACTTTGGTCCTTTATCATGCCCATCTTTGCATGAAATGTTCCCTTCATATCTCCAATTTTCTTGAAGAGATCTCCGCACTGTTCAAGAAGGCATTCTTATCTCTTTTAGCTATTCTCTGGAATTCTGTATTCAATTGGGTGTATCTTTCCCTTTCTCCCTTGCCTTTTGCTTCCCTTCTTTCCTCAACTATTTGTAAAGCTTCCTCAGACAGCCATTTTGCTTTTCTGCATTTCTTTTCCTTTGGGATGGCTTTAATTGCTACCTCTTGTACAATGTTGCGAACCTCCATCCATATTTCTTCAGGCAATCTGTCTATCAGGTCTAATTCCTTAAATCTATTTGTCACCTCTACTGTATATTCATCAGGGATGTGATTTAGGTCATACCTGAGTGGCCTAGTGCTCTTCCCTACTTTCTTCAATTTAAGCCTAAATTTTGCAACAAGAAACTCATAATCTGAGCCACAGTCAGCTCCTGGTCTAGTTTTTACTGACTGTATAGAGTTTCTCCGTCTTTGGCTGCAGAGCACATAGTCAATCTGATTTCTGTGTTGACCATCTGGTGATGTCCATGTGTAGAGCTGTCTCTTAGGTTGTTGGAAATATGACCATCATATTCTCTTGTCAAAATTCTACCCGCCTGTGCCCTGCTTCATTTTGTACTCCAAGGCCAAACTTGCCTGTTATTCCAGTTATCTTTTGGCTTCCTACTTTAGCATTCCAATTCCCCATGATGATAAGGACATCATTTTTGGTGTTAATTGTAGAAGGTGTTGTAGGCCTTCAAAGAACCGGTCAACCTCAACCTCTTCAGCACCAGTGGTTGGGGCATAGACTTGGACTACTGTGATGTTGAATGTTTGCCTCAGATTCGAACTGAGATCATTCTGTCATTTTGGAGATTGTATCCCAGTGCTGCTTTTCCTACTCTTTTATTGACTATGAAGGCTACTCCATTTCTTCTGAGGGATTCTTGCTTGCAGTAGTATACCTGATGGTCATCTGAATTTAATTCACCCATTCCTGTCCATTTTAGTTCACTGATTCCTAAGATGTTGATGTTCAGTCTTGTCATCTCATGTTTGACCACATCCAGCTTGCCTTGATTCATAGATCTTACATTCCAGGTTCCTATGAAATATAGATCTTTACAGCATCAGACTCTCCTTTCACCACCAGATACATCTGCAACCGAGTGTCCTTTCAGCTCTGACCCAGTCGCTTCATTCTTTCTGGCGCTACTAGTACTAGCCCTCTGCTCTTCCCCAGTAGCATATTGGACACCTTCCAACCTGAGGGGCTCATCTTCCAGCATCATAGCTGTTTGCCTTTCAGTCCATGGGTTTTTTATGGCAAGGATACTGGAGTGGGTTGTCATTTCCAGTGGCTCACCTTTTGTCAGAGCTCTCTGCTATGACCTGTCTGTCTTGGGTGGCCCTGCACAGCATAGCTCATAGCTTCATTGAGCTATACAAGCCCCTTCACCACGTCAAGGCAGTGATAATATGAATGGGTGCATGTAACCTCCAAGTTAATCAGATAATGTCTCAGTCCATAGTACTTTTTTAAAGCTTTAACAGACGATTGTCAGCATTCGGGGCATGGGCAGCTGGGAATCAGGTCAGGGCACCAGGACCCAGATAACCAGTACAATATTCAGGCCCATTACAAAGTGTAGTCAGGAAGTCCAACAGTCAAGGTGAGCAACAGAAGTACGAGGTAGGCCAATCGAATAGAGCAAAGTAGTCAATGCCCATTAGGAGTTGAAAGTGAGAGAGACAAGCTGAGGAGAAGCAGATACCTGGGACTGGAGCAGAAGCTAGAGCAGATGAATCCAGGCATAGTCTAGAAGCAGAGGCAGGAGCAAGGCAACAGGTAGGATCCAGAAGGCACAGGGAACTCCAGCTCCAGCAGCTCCACCAGCAGAATGGTATTAGGACAATATGGTAGGTATTATTGAGTAGTATAAGTGGCTAAATTAAAGGCTCAGTAGCTATTAAGGAGTGGTTCATTGCAACCTCCTTTTCATTTAGGAATAAAATGTCAGCAAAGCTATAATTAAAAAGAACATGTAATTGCTTTTAATCAGGCAATTGTTTAATATGAAGTAGATGGAAATTGTCTTGTATCACCTCAGATTCAATGCTTTGAATGGAATGTTCTTACATATAGTTGCTGGTCCTCAAAAGTAGGCACCCTCATGCCCTCCAGATGTTTTGGACAGTTGACCAGGATGGCTGGGGCTTATGGAAGATGACTTCCAGATGTTTCAGACTGAATCAAGTTGCCTACCCTCTAGCCCACTTGGGTAATGGTGAAAAATGATGGAAAGTGTGGGCCAAAATATCTGGACCACCAGAAGTTGTCTCTGGTGCAGAGCAATCATAAAACATTCATGTGTGAACAAGACCTTGTTTCCTTGAGGTTGCTGAGAAATTTTTGGTAAAGCAACCTAATAGCCAATTTAAAAAATTACAGGATATTTTAAAACACAGGGCTGTATAATGTCATCATACTATTTCTTTTCACTTCATAACAAGACAAAATTCCCTGGAGAAGACAATCATGCTAGGGAAAGTCAAAGACAGAAGAAGAAACCGAAGAACAACTATGAGATGAACTGACTCCCTCATGAAAACCACAGGCCTGAATTCACATAAACTGAGCAGGGGAGTCATGGATAAGATATTTTGGAGGTCTTTCATTGATAGGGTCACCATATGATGGAAATGCCTAAAGGAACAACAACAGCTATTCCTTTAAATAACATCTTTAAAAAACATGAATGTTCCTTTTTGTGTCAACAGAATGCCCTGATATTATACTTTTTGCATGCAGCTTACTCATACATCCTTGAGGTCTCTCATCTCACACTAAAGATGGAGGCAATCCAGCCAAAATTAAAAGTAGTTGTCTCACAAATTCCAGTAGGACAAAATTAAACATCAGGGGAATGCAACTAACTTGTAATGTATATGTTCATTCATCAACATGACGAACACCTTCAACTTTATTCCCTTTGAAAGGGTCATTCAATGTGTCTAAAGAGGAATTTGTTAAAATGGACAAGCTGTAGCAAACAATTTCACACTTTTCCACAAGCATTAACAAAACCTCATTTATTGGGATGCACATACATTTGTAATGTGGCCAGCCAAGTACTGCTGGAGTGAGTGTGCTGACATCTTTAGACCTGAGGCATCACATTCGCATGTGACTACCAAGAAACCCTTAATGGAAGTTCATTACTTACTAACCAGTCTCTTGCTATAGGCTCAGAAACCTTTCTACATGGTTCCTGATGTAGTTCCTGATAATCTCCCCCCCCCCCACCCCAAGGGTCAGTTATATAGCATTCATGGTATTACCAACTGCTATGAATAACTCAATCCTTACGGCAATTTATTCATTCATAGGTTGTTTAGCCAATCTGAATGTGTTAAATGAGATATATAAGCCTAGGCAAATATGGCCTAGAGGATGTTTCAAATGCCATTCCTTCCCATTCTCAAAACTCAGAATTTAGCGCACACGCTCTCTCTCTCTCTCTCCCCACTCCTACCCTCTAGTAAGTATCACAACAGTGCAATAGATGAGGAATGTGATTATGGAAAAAATGTCAAACATGACTTTAACAGGAGCTAGGAAGGATTTTGTCTACATATCTTTTTGAAACAAGTGTCTTTTTGGGGCTTATTAAGGGCTCATTAAGGGCTTCTTAATATGTAGGGCATTGGTCGTCTTGGCTTTGGTGGGTTTTCTGGCTATGTGAGTATACAGATAAGAGCTCAGCCACACATAGGAGCAGAGTCACTTGGTCCAGATTTTTTTCAACTATATTACTTTAAACTATAGCTGGCATTTAAATTCATGAACGATTTTCCATTGGAGGATTGGGAGACTTTGCTGAAAATTATGATAGAGCTCTGCAGCCATGACTGATTTCTCAGTTCAACCTCCACTTCACAGAATGGAATAATTATTTTCCTTTGAGGAAAGAATGATTGTTAGTCTCTAATAAGGAAAGTGAGGCAAAGATCTGTCTGGAATCCAGCTCTTATTTACCTAAAACATTTTTATTCCATCTAGAGACCTGTATCCAGAATGGGTCTCTAGATGGCTTTCAAAGGGCAAAAACCATAATAGCACTTGATAAAACATAGACTTCAATATATTAAAATATACAGTAAAAAACCATTCAACCATTAAAATGCTGGTTTAAAAGGTTTTGGTCTGGTGCCAAAATGATTCAAGTGTCAGTGTCAGGTGCACCTCTCTCAGGAGCAGATGCCATAGCCGGAGTGTTCCCACAGAGAAGTTTCCTACTGTGGGTAACCACTCTTCTGGCCTCTTTCAAAAAGGGCTCCTGGAGAAGAACCTCAGCAGAAGATCTTTAAGTTTTGGCAGGTGTATATGGAAGACAATGCCCCTTCAGATATGCAGGCCCTAAGCCATTTAGGGCTTTATACATCAATGTTAACACCTTAAATCGGGCCCAGATTTCAACTGGTAACCAGTGAAGAGAACATAGGATTGGCACTATATGATCTTGTCTGCAAGGGTCAAGTACTCAGCTGGTGAACTTGTCCAAGCATCTTGACCGCATCCTCAAGCTTCAATAGTTTAAACTTATTGAACAAAGGTGGACTTGACAGTACTTTGGAATCCTCTGCTACAGGAACGCTACTAACTGTGGAGTTCAGCTTGTGGCATATCTGAGTGAGTTTATCCTTGAAGTGCTGTGCAAATTTGTCACAGCAGATGACCAAGAGTTCAACAGGAGCTATCTTGGGGCCAGAATGTAGAAGACCCTGAGCCACTCAGAAAAGCTCTGCTGGACAACACTGCAGGGTGCAAAGCTGGTGGAGAAAGGTTGTTTCTTTCCTTTGGTCAGCCCTGGCTTATGGAGTGAGACAAGCTGAGATCAAGCCCATGAAAGCTCCAACTGCTTCTTTGTGCTGAATTATTCTTGCACCAAAGCCTGTAAGTCAAGTGTGTGGAGGCAAAACTCCACTTGCACAGCAAGTAACATGGATGGCAGGCAGCATGTGTGCAAACTGGCCTCACACACCTGCTTGGATTCCCTTCCAGTGCTCAGTACAAGTCAGGTTTAAGGCAAAGAGCAAGCAGGCCAGAGTCTGGGGAGCTGAGGCAGGAAAATCCAATGGATTCCCACACCAGACCAAATTCCTCAAGCATTGCTAAATATTGCCATGGCCTCTTAATCCCTCATAAAAGTAGAATTGTGTACTGAAGTTAGTCTAGAAGCATTCTCCTCAACAACTTGCTTCCCTGTGCAAGTGAAGGGAGTCCGGTTCACTATCCTGCAAGAAGGAAAGAGTAACAAAACTTCCAGTCAAAAAGCAGGGTTGCATCCTGTGGAGTTTTGAAGGACTATGCAGAGGCTGGGGCAGCCAACTATCCCATGCCTTCTGCTTGGAAAGAACTCAGTTTTTCATGTAAACCAATCCTGCAACAATTAAAACACAGCCTCAGTATTCAAACACCACCGAATAAACACCCCATACCAATTAAAGCACCAGGAGTGTGGGGACTGGCCATAATGCACAGAGTATGCCATATCTGACCATATCCCTGCTGGAAAGGAGACATGCGTGTCTGTGATGGGGATGTGATCAATACAAAATGGCTAAATCCTCTCTCGAGGGGACACACACACAGCCTCAAATTTCAAAATCCTACCGGCAGTGGGCTCACAGCAGATACTCAGTAGTGAGGGCAAGGCATTCCCTACGAGCAGCACCTGCATGCATTTCTCTTCACCAGCACATTATTAGGACCAAGGCCTTGGCGTAAGGGGACTCTAGAGCAGAGTTAGCAGTGCAGCTTAGGAAGGTTGGTAGTCTCTCCCCTTGGATTGTATTTTTATATATTATTAATAAAGTATTTTTATTTAATATATGTATATACAGTCCTTCACCACCCAATGACAAACTGGTATATAAAACACATTGAAACAAGTATTAAAATAAAATACACATCCATAATAAAAGCAAATGTCTACCAGGCTAGGTATTAAAAAGAGCAAATGTGTTTCAACAGGTGCCATCAAGACTGGCAGCTTTGGCTTTGCAGAGAGAAGAGAATTCTCAAGGTGGAGTGTCATGACAAAGAAATGTTTCTCTGGTTGCCATCAAATGTGCATATGTAAATCATAGGACAACCTGGCAGTCTTGCTCTGTAGAGTTCAGCAATCAGGACATTAAGCAACTTCAACCTTCGTTCTCATCAAGGAACTGCAGCTTTAAAAATGACCTCCAAATATAACAAACTATAGCCATAAATACAGCAGGTACCAAAGGGGCACATCTAAAAATAATGCACCAATTCAAACTTTAATGACTTCAGCTTGGCAACTCAAATTCTAAAAATACTTGGGGTGCTATTGATTTTGAGAATAGCTAAGGAAAGAGACTTTTGTTTCCTAGACAGCTGGGAAATTGCAGTGTCAAGAGAACAAAGGACCGGACAGTGAAGAGCTCAAAGATTTTTCTTGAGGAGTAAGTTTAGGGTTCAGTCAGTTTTTCCTAAGCTGAATGAAGAGCCCCACTGATTTCAGTGAGATGGGCAATTCCATGGATAAGCTTTGGTAGCAGAGGGCTTCTCTCCAACAGCAATGCTCTGGTAGTCAGAAGCAGTAAATAATATCTGATTCACAATGTAGCTGAGGGTAAGATGGGAAAGAAGCTATGTGGGTATGGAGAAGTAGTAGCTGGTTGTCTCTCAACAGCAATCTTCTGCATGAGCAAAAAGCTAGCATGTAGCCCCTTCCCCAGGTTTTGTGCTCTGCTTGGCACTCTGAAAGTTCTAGGATGAATTGGCTGGAAGTAACAGAGCTTGTTGCCTTCCCCACTCCAGTCCTGCATACTCTGAGGTATCTCCCACAGCAGCATCTGCATAAGGGAGGACTGCATGTACAACAATGCCCTGTCCCCACGCGCCTCGGCAACATATTGGTGGTACTCTGAGCAGTAAGTTCCAACCATACAACAAAGCAAGCCAGTCAATGCAGCCTCTAAAAGGAATTTATGATAGTCCTCAGTGCTGTTGCAGATGCTGGAAGACTACTCTTAAGCTGATGGCTTGTTAATAAGGCTATAAGAGCTTAAGAACTAGAAAGAACTAAGTATAATCAAGGACTATTTAGATCCATTTAAATTGGGCTTTAGACCTGGTTTTGCCTTGGTTGCTGTATGGGATGACCTTTGCTGGGAGAAAGGCGGGGGGAGTGTGACCCTATTGATTCCCTTTTGATACTGTCAACCACCTTGGATAGGCCAGCTGGGCTAGGAGTAAGAGGCACTGCATTGCAGTGGTTCCGCTCCTCCTTGGCTGACTGATCCCAGGAGGTGGTTCTGGGGGATTATTGCTCTGCGCTATGGCAGTTATGCCATGGGGTACCGTAGGGCTCTATTTTTGTCCCACAAGCTCTTTAACATCTACAGGAAACTGCTGGACACAGATATCCAGAGGTGTGGGCTGTGGTGCCATCAATATGCTGATGACACTCAGTTCTATATCTCTTTTTCATCTAATCCAGGTGAGGCAGTGGCTGTTCTGAACCAATGTCTGGGCCTAGTAATGGACTGGATGAAGGCCAACAGCCTGAGACTCAATCCCGACATGACGGAGATGCTGGTGGTGGGTGGGTCACCTGTCCAGCCAGGAGACATTCAACCTGTCCTGGTCAGGGTTGCACTCCCCCTAAAGGCAAGATTTGCAGTTTGGGAGGGGGGCTTCCTGGATCCCGAACTGTTGCTTGAGGTACAAATGGACTCAATGGCATGGAGCACCTTTTATCAGCTCAGGCTGATATGCCATCTGCAACCCTGCAACTCTGGACAGACAGAGCCTAGCAACAGTGATCCATGCTCAAGTAACCTCTCATTTGAATTACTTTAACACACTGTTCATGGGGGTTGCCTTTGAAAATGATTCAGAAACTCCAACTGATTCATAATACAGCAGCACAGCTGTTAATGGGGACTAGCCCATAAGATTATAATTTGCCAGTCGTTTTTCAGCAGCACTGCCTGCCTGTTGAAGTCTGGGCATTTAAAGCCCTAAGCAGCTTTGGGCCAAGTTATCTGAAGGAACACCTCATCCCTTATGTAACTACCTGGGCCCTAAGATTGTCTTTCAGGGTCCTTCTCAAAGAGCCCCCTCCAAAGGAAGTAAAGAGGGTGGTGACCAGGGGAAGGACCTTCTTTGTAGTGGCCTCCCATCTATGGCATGAACTCCCCAAAGATGTATGCTTGGTGCTGACTCTTTTTTCCTTAGATGCCAGATGAAAACCTTTTTATTTGACAGATATGTTAATAATTGAAAGGTTTTTCCCTTGGTTTTAACACTGTATTGTGTTTTTTCTGCTGTTGTGCCTTTTCCACAACTTAATTGTGGCCACTGTAGTTAGTCTATTGCTGATTCTATTGATTGGTTTTATTTGTTTATTGCTTTTTTGTTGTTGGTAGTGTTGTTGTATTGTTTACTTTAATTCTGTTAACTGCCCATAGAGACTTTTGGCTATTGGGCAGCATATAAGTGTAATAAATAAAGAGAAGATCAGACCAAATGCCTGACTCAGCAAGGCTAGGAAATCAGAGAAAGAGGGAGGGAGGGAGGGAGGGAGAGAGGGAGGGAGGGAGAGTTAGGTGCTGTGAGCTGTCTGAAAGGGAAGCACTCTGGGCTGCAATGAATCTCTTGAGGAATCAGAGGCCTGCAGGGGGGTCTGCTTGCTTCTGTTTCAGACTTTGCAGATAGGGATGAAATCAGAACAGTGATTAAACAAGGACAGGCAGACAAGTCTCCAGTGATCTGCCATCTAGAGAAAATAAACTCTCCAAACTGCCTCTAGGATGCCTTAACTGTGTTATACTGACTGAAATGTAATCTAAAAAATGTAACAAATCACTTTTTAATCTTGTTTCCCAAGCTGACCACTGCTGAGAGCTGCAACCTTCATTCAGACTGTTTGATGGGTTTGTTCTTGGATTCTTGCCATGTTGCATGCAATCCTGGATGTGTCTCTCCACGCCCCCACCCCCCATTGCAGGCTTCCTGTATGCACACCAACATATGCTGGGTGGGGCATGGGAATTTCTGACATGGGAACTTTGTTTGGGGAGGTGCCTGTTACAGGGTGGGCGGCTTCTGGCATTCTTGCCTGGAAGCCTGGAGAGCAGCTGCCAGTTGTGCCTCACAAAACTGAACCGGGTGGAGCCACATCAGAATGGAAGTACTTTAGGAAACTGCAGAGAAAAGACTTTTCTTTAGGTGAAATGCAGCATGGGATGTAGAAGGGTGAATTTATTTGTCCTTGCGGGGGGGATCAAGTAGATTATGTTGCCCTGCTGGGATCTGAAAAGAGATGGCTCCTGTTTCTTAAACAAGACATCTGTAAATAAGGCAATTGATATATGAACATGGAAAGTCAAAGCTGAGCAAATCAAACCTAGTTTCTTTGAGGAGGTCCAGCAAATGTAACAAAGCATGCGCAGCACTGAACTAAATGAATGGCCTGAGGCACTGGCGTCGAGGCGCTGGCATCGTTGACCAGGCAGATTCCAATGGGGCCTTTACACACCCACCAGTTCTGCTGAGCCTCTCTGCCTCTGTTGAGCAAGTGGTGGGCTCTGCATACACAACAGAATTGGTGAGACCTACCACTTGTGCCACAGAGATTAGGCATGCCCCGAAGGAAGCTAGTGTCACATCCCGAGACTCTAGTAGTTACATGGTATACGAAAGCTTTAAAGAAATAAATAAAGCTTTAATAAATAAAGCAGAAATGCTCAATAGGACAGTCTACCAAGGTTCCCATACATAGAAACATAGAAACAGAGCAAGTCAGGGGGTCTTCCAGGCCATCTAGTCTGACCCCCGGCTCCAGCCAGCTCCGCTCATGACATGCCTACCATGTGCAGGTCCAGTCTATCCTTGAACACCCTTACCAAATTGTCGCAGCCTGCTCCATTGTGGAAATGAGCATTTTCACTCATTTCTAGTTGCCACACAAGTGCTAAGTCTTCCTTCTCAAAGTGGTGGGTCCCACTTATGACTGGGAATTGGTGGGGTATAAATGAATTGGCAGAAGTCTAAGCACCAATTGGATTCGACTCACTGGCTTCATGACCTAGTGAGTTCCTGATTCAAAATTCCATTTTAGACAAGATTTCACAGTTTGGCTCACTTTAGACAACAAATGTTAGACTTGATACAGTAGCCTCCTAAAAATGGGATGAACGAAAGGCTGAGGGCTTCCCCTTACTTTACCCCATACATAGACCTGTAGTTCTGTGATAGAGAGACCAGAAGATACACTAGGTGAGAACGGGAGGTGAAGGAGAAGGATCAGTGCAAAACATCCAGAACCTCAACGCGGCCAGGTAAAAAATATTCAGCCCTGTGGTGACCTGGTACCCCAACTGCTGGCACAAGGCACCAAAGCTGGTACTGACTGCCATTACTGAGGGTAAAGCAAAACCAAGTCTCCTTGGCTCTCAGATATGTTTGGTCAATTGGGAATGACTAAGGATCCCAGCAGGGTCTCTTGCACCGGGCTTCTTTGCTTTACACAGGTGTGTCCCTTCAGAGAGCACAGCCAAGGTTTGCTTAGTGTGCGTTGCGTGCAGCCCAGTTGCTAAATTAACATTAGTATGACTAATAAATGTGGTGTGCCCCTACGTGAGCCTCCCCGCTTTCACCCTCAAAGCATACAGTCTGGATGTTGATGAAAAGAGGGTAAAATATTTATTAGGTATTTAGGAACAAATACAATACTGGAAAAGGGTTGGTCATATTCAGAGCACAAAGTAATAAGCCATTTAAAGTGGCAGTTCAGTAGCAAAGGGCAAATAAAATAGAAATTACAGTCTAAGTACCTACGTGGTTCTTTGAAAACTCACAAGTTTAGAGGTGAAGTTCACCAAGTGAAGTCTTCCTCAGTGCACCCACATTTGGGGAAACACAACCAGACACCTGTTCTGGTAAATGAAGCTTGGCACAAACTCCTTTGGTGCCTGCATCAAGCTCTCCTGCTTTTTGGTAAGGATAATCTTAGCACCTGTACTGGGATAGTAAGATCCCCAACTTGCCTTGCCAGTGGAGTTTCTCTCCTTCTATCCCTTTCCTCTTGCCTGGGTGGAGAATTTCTTGGGCTTGCCTGTCTGCTTGTTGGGTCTCTTGAAGGCCCACTAAGTGCTCACCCCCAACTCTGAGATGGATTCTACAGGATTCTTCATTGTTTAGGCCCCTGGGGCAGTTTACCATTCAACAGGTTTGCTAGTGAAGTGCTTGGCCTTGATTTGACTTAAGCCAGGGCATCCTATTCCCTAGGAGAACTCCTAGTAGGATTGCAGCTTTAATTGTATCACATATTGTTTGTTTGTTTAATACATTTATATAATTCCCCATTGCCCAGAGGGCTCTCTAGGTGGCTTACAATAAACGAGATTGTACAATATTACTTTTCTTGATTTCCATGTGCCTGGACACTTATCCTTTGTCCTTTTGCATTCATTGACCAGAACATTAGAAAAGAGAATCAAACTTTTTATTGAACAACTGAGAAGAATAAAGCCAGAATTCTACTCTAAAATCCCCCCCACCGCCACCTTTTTTGGCATTTTAACTTTTCCACATGTAGTTTCTAGAACAGCCTTCTCCAACCTGGTGCCCTCCAGATTTGTTGGACTGCCATTCCCCTCATGTGGCTATTAGCTGTTCTGGCTGGGACTTATAGCAATTGCAGTACACATCTAAGGGCCTTGGGGTGGGAAAGGTTGGTCCAGAGGCTCACTAAATAAATAGAGCTGAAAATCCAAGGAAGTGGCCTGGAGCTTCCCTGGGGCGACTATTCTGCCCTTTTAAGTAAGTGGATGCAAGGTAAATTTCTGTGGGTGGAGACAGAGGGAGGCAAAGGATTGTCCTCGCAACAGTGCTGCAGTCTCTCGCTTTGACAGGAATGGTGGCAGTGAGGTATCACGCAAAGTGGAAAGCTGGTTTTGTGCTGCCTCTGTGTGTGTTATGCAATGTAGCCATCTGTGCCAGAGCTCCAGAAACACATACCTGCACCCCTCCTAACTAGAAGCATTTCCATCCTACATCAGAAGTAGGATGTTAGAGGCAATTTACACAGAAGACAAAAGGATAACCTGACATTCTCTGAGAACCTGTCTGAGAGCCAAGCCAGCAATGAAAGTTGCTTTCTTCTTAGAAAAGGGTTTACAAAAGGCTTGGTTGAGGCTCGAGTTCTCATTTTCCAATTACCAGCCAGCCTGTCAAGCTCCTACTGAAGCCAGACCATCGTAGACTGTGGCAGCTTGTTCTGTAATTGCCTGGCTGAGAGGAAGCATCTTTTGAAGATCTGGCTGTTGTATAATGAAATACAGTGTAAGAGTCAATGACTGGAGGTGGCCTTAAGAACATCTTTCATCGATCTTAGGGTCAGGCTTAGGGGCATTTGCAATGATTAGTTATGTGAATTTCGTATTTATTTCTGCCTGGAATCATGGGGCAGAGTCTTTCCCTGCAATCTCCATCCCCCAGTGGAAAGCATTTGGGGGACAGCATGCTCTTCTAGCAGGTAGGCTCTTTCACCCCCAAAGACTCATGAGGTTCTGCTGTGGAGGAGAGTCTCCCATTTGAAAGGGGGCACAGGGAACTGGCCTTAGACGATGGAGCTGGAAAGCACCTGATGGGCCAGCAAATATTCAGAAAAAATAACTGGAGTGTTTAAAGAAGGCGCAATGGGTCCTATTGTAATGTTACGTATAGCAATTTAGTGAAGAGGTTTGGCTTTTAGCCCATTCAGTTTAACAAGCATTTATTGGGTTATCATACCGAAAAAAGCAATGCATGCAAAACAAGCCAATCAGTGAATCAAGAACTCTGAAAGTCACATACCACACAGGAAGCTTCATATTGTTTTCCCAGTTTGGGTCTCAAAAATGCACTGAGGAAAGACACAAATAGGTGTTAAAAGGATAGTTATAGGCAGAGAACAAATTAAAATATGTTGAATGAGGATGAAGGTCACCTTGGCAGAATTATTTATGGCAATGGGGCTAAATAGGCACTTGTGTTTATATACACAGAGAGAAAAAATACATGCCAGGTCCTAAGGAAACTCTGCTACAAAACAACTCCACAGGGCACTTTCCAGGCACTGATATCACATTGAGGGCCGGGCGATGGAAGGATCCACCTTCTCTGCACTGACTTGGCTTACGTGGTGCATCTCAGAATGCAGAGCAGGGGAAGGCCCATTCAGCAAGTGGGAGGAGGGGAGCTGATTGAAGTCCTGAATGAACAGCAGAGACAATCCACTGGTAATGAGTGATCCAGGCCCACTGAAAGGCCTGGAAAAGAGAGGTCTGTCAGCTGGATGAAAAAGCATGTGATGTGGCTGAAGCCAAGGAGGTATGGCTAGTACCAGGTTTTAATGGAGGGTAGGACCCATTTCAACTCCACGTGCAAGCTGTTACAAAAGCACTGGACTGGCTGCCATTCTAGTTGTATAATACTTACTTTTCAGCCAAATAACAAACAAGCCACTATGGTAATCACATTTGGAAGAAGGCTGTGCAACATTTTAATGCTTTTTAAATGAAAAATACCTTTTGTAGTCATTCATCATAGCACCACAGAGAACCAAGTGTGCCCCCAGTCAACCTGCCTATTGCGTAACACATGTGCATTCCACTAAGTGCACAAGATGCTGGAAGGACCAGCATCTCCCAAGGCTGCTTCTTGTTTCTAAAGCCCAGCAATGTGTGCCCTTTCTCCCAGAGGTTTGGTGGATTTCCACCACTCTAACAGAGCATTTTGGGGCCGTACCTTCTGTCAATAAATTCCTCCCCTGGAGAGTTTATCAGGTATGTTCACTCATTTCCTCTAGGGACCAGGTGGAAATGGTTCAATATACTAAGACCTATAATGGCCAGTTGCTTGAACTGATCACTGGCAAATTGCAACTTTTGATATTTCAATTTGTGAGAGTGGGTTATTTTTATGTGTTAATTAATGTTTGTAAGGGCCTTTAATTTCTTTGTAAGCAGCCTTGAATATTCAGATGCATAGAACATAGGAAATATCTCTTTTGAATAAACAAACTCCACTAAGTATATTAAATATTGACCAGCTAAAGTACAGAACGTCTAAATGCAATGGATATTAATTGATGAGTTAGATTTTTGTACATACTGGGAATAGACAGGGCTTGTAAATGTGACATTTTGGTTGGGGATCCCAATCTATTTCTGTATCTATCTCTAATATTGCATAGCTTTCATTTCCTTGCATTTTTAAACCAAAGCTGTACTTGTGTCTAAGTCATAACAAGTGGAAGCCTTTCAAGCTGCATCTCTAAATGTCTCCAGGCTTCCATTTCCCTGTAAGATAGAACAACAAGCAGTGAACAACAGAAGTATCTGTCAAGAGTTCCAGATGAATACAATGTGAGGATGTATAGCATTTATCGTCTCGGACCTGGTGTTGAGGACCCCCAGGATGTTGATCCTGGGGGACTTCTATCTCCATGCCGAGACTGGTCTGACCGGGGCGGCTCAGGACTTCATGGTATCCATGACGGCCATGGGGCTGTCTCAAAATGTCACAGGCCCGACCCATAACGTGGACACACTCTGGACCTGCTTCTCGACGGGGCAGGAAAAGGGTGGTCTGAGGGTGAGGAATTTATGCCTGGCACCCCTGTCATGGTCAGATCACTTCCTGGTGAAGTTTGTGCTCGAGAGCGGCCTCTCCCTCTGTAAGGGTCCAGACCCGATTGTGTGGGTCCACCCCAGAGCCGGATGGATCCAGATGGACTCCTGAAGGCCCTGGGGGAGTTTCCGGCTGACAAGACTGGTGTTCCTGTTGAGGCTCTGGTCGAACTGCGGAACGGGGAGATGACCAGGGCTGTTGACACGATCGCTCCTAAGCATCCTCTCCCGCCAGGCAGGACCCACTCTTCCCCTTGGTATACACCTGAATTGCGGGCAATGAAGCAGGCTGGGAGACAGCTAGAGCATAGGTGGAGGAAATCACGGGATGAATCTGACCGAACACACTTAAGAGCCCATTATCAGGCCTATGCTGTGGCGGTGAGGGTGGCGAAAAAGAAATTCGTTTCCGTTTCGATTGCCTCCTCAAAATGCCATCCGGTGGAACTTTTTCGAGTGGTACAAGGCCTGGTTCGCCCTAGCCCTAAGAAAGATCTGGTTCCACCCTCGAAGGCCCGCTGTGATGACTTTGCCAAGCATTTCAGGGAGAAAATCGCTCAGATTCATCACGAGCTAGACTCTACTAGTGATTCAGAGGTTTCTGGGGAGATACCAATGCCGCCGTCTGGTCCAAAATTAATGGATGAATTTCAGTTATTGCGGCCTGATGATGTGGACAAGGTGCTTGGACGAGTATGTCCCACCACTTGCCTATTGGACCCTTGCCCATCTTGGTTAATAAATAACGCCAAGCACGGGATTGGGATCTGAATCTTGGAAGTGGTTAACGCTTCTCTGAGGGAGGGTTGGGTACCTGCCCCTTTAAAGGAGGCGGTAGTCTGACCGGTCCTGAAGAAAGCGTCACTGGATCCAGAGATGGCCACTAATTATAGACCAGTGGCCAACATTCTGTTTCTGGGCAAGATGTTGGAGCGGGTGGTGGCGGGACAACTCCAAGCACTCTTGGATGAAACTGATTATCTGGACCCATTTCAGTCCGGCTTCAGACCTGGAACGGTACTGAATCTGCCTTGGTCGCCCTGTACGATGACCTGTGCAGGAAGAAGGACAGGGGGAGTGCGTCCCTGTTGGTTCTTCTGGACCTCTCAGAGGCTTTCGATACCATCGACCATGGTATCCTTCTGGATAGGCTAGCGGGACCGGGGGTCGGAGGCACTGCTTTGCAGTGGTTCCGCTCCTATCTCAATGGACAATTCCAGAAGGTGGTGCTGGGGGACTATGGCTCTGCACCATGGCAGCTATGCCATGGAGTACCGCAGGGGTCCATTTTGTCCCCTTTGCTGTTTAACGTCTACATGAAACCGCTGGGAGAGGTCATCAGGAGGTGTGGGCTGCGGAATCATCAGTACACTGATGATTCCCAGCTCTACCTCTCATTTTCCACCAATCCAGGTGAGGCAGTGGCTGTGCTGAACTGGTGCCTGGCCGAGGTAATGGGCTGGATGAGGGCCAATAAACTGAAGCTCAATCCAGACAAGATGGAGGTCCTGTTGGTTGGCGGATTGGGCTTCGGTGAGGGTGAATTGAACCTAGTTCTGAATGGAGTTGTACTCCCTCTAAGGGACAAGGTCCACAGCTTGGGAGTGCTCCTCGACCCAGATCTTTCACTGGAAGCTCAGGTGACAATGGTGGTGAGGAGCGCTTTCTTTCAGCTTTGGCTGATCCATCAGGTGCGCCCCTACCTGGAGTATGACTGCCTAGCGACAGTGACACACGTGTTGGTGACTTCCCGCCTTGACTTCTGTAACGCGCTCTACGTGGGGCTACCCTTGAAGATGGTCCAGATACTTCAGTTGGTTCAAAATAGAGCTGCCAGGCTGCTGACGGGGACTGGGCGTTAGGTTCACATGACTCCAGTCCTCCGTCAGCTTCACTGGCTTCCCATTGAAGTCCAGGCCCAATTCAAGGTGTTGGTGATGACCTATAAAGCCCTAAACGGCTTGGGTCCTGGTTACCTGAAGGAGCGCTTATGTCCATATATGCCCGCCCGCCCCCTGAGATCTGCAGGAGAGGCCCTTCTCTGGGAACCCTCCATGAAAGAAATTAGGAGGGTGAGTACTCGGAGGAGGGCTTTCTCTGGGGTGGCGCCCAGTCTATGGAATGCGCTCCCCAGAGAGGTCTGCCTGGCGCTGTCATTATTTGTTTTTCAGCGCCAGGTGAAGACCTTTTTATTCAAACATCATTTTAACTGTTAATAGTATTTTTTTATTTTATTCTTTGGCCAGGGTGACTTAGTTTATACTGTTAATTTATATTATTTTAACTGAAGTTATTTATGTTATGAGCCGCCCCGAGGCTTCGGTGAATGGGGCGGCATAGACATTTTCTAAATAAATAAATAATTTAAATGTGAGTTTCTCAGCCAGGTGGGCCTAGCTCAAATCTTGCTTCTTCTATGAATATTGGCCTCAGACTGTAACTTTGGGTTTCATTACTGAGATAAGTAAACACCCTATGAATGTTCACTATTGGTAAACTTTTAGCATATTGTATTTATGTGACTTGGAAGAGACATTGGGAAATAATTTCTTGGAGGCTTTTATCTTATCTATTGGCCATAAGACAATATGTTATGGTTTGCTATTGTCATTCTCATTATTTTATCACTAGTAACTTTAGATGTTGAAGTTCAATAGTAATTTACTAGGAGTGTAGTTTGCATCTGACAGACTTCTGATATAAATGGAGAGGAATGGCTCTTCCCCAAGGGTAACAAACATATCAGTAACATAAAACAAACAAAATAGAACATTCTGGCTAAATCCTAGTGCAGCGTGGTGAAATAGGAATGTTTACTGAAAAAATAAGAAACCTGTGTGCACTTACCAGGAAGCACATGCCACTGACTTATTTCGGAGTGGGGCTTACTTCTGCGTACAGATACATAGAACTGCTTCACCAAACAGAGACATAATGTGCCACAGGCCAGCTAGTATTTTCATGGTGAGCAGGCTTGCAGCTTGATCCCTCCTATTACCCATCAGAGCATTCACCACACTCAGATGCATGACTTTCATGCTGTGTCATATTGGTAACCTACCATCACTCCAGAATGGCAGGACAAACTGTGCTTGCCGGAGTAAGGCATACTGGGGGCCTGGCGGCTCGTTTCCAAGTTTCTTGGTGTGGACTGTACCACCCAGACAGACACACGCTCTAAATCTGCTGCCTCCACTGCTCTAGGAGTGGTCCAGGGTCTCTTGGTATAGCTGCCCTGCCGCTTGAGGGTGTGGGCACCCCTGGATGGGAGCACCACCAAGGGCCACAGACTGGAGAACAGGGGCTGAGGTGTGGGCGGAGACAGTGTCAAGCCCCTTGGCTGTAAGTGTGCGAAGCAGCCCTTCGAGCAAGCAAAGTACTCTGTCAAGGAAACAGGAGCGCCTGGGTGCTCCGCCCGGGCAGTCGTCCCTTCCAAACCAACACCACACACCCAGGCGGGCGCCGTTTCGGGCGGCCCCAGCAGCAGCCGCAGCTCTTCCCCAGCCTGGGCCGTCATCCCTGCCTCCCCCTCCCCAGCGACGCCTTGCGGGCAGCGCCCCCTGTTTGCCTCACCTGGTTTGCCTCCAGAGGAAGGTCTGGATAGGCAGCGGGATGCCTCGGCCGCTCCCCTGCTCCTGGCCTTCCGACTTTTTCCTCTTCACCATGGTGCTAGCTGCCCGGCCGCAGCGGCTGTTAGCCCATCGCTCCGCCTCGCCAGCAGCCTTCTCCACCTCAGGCTCTGCCGGCGCAAAATGGCTGCAAAAGCAGCGGCGACAGTCAAGCAGGCGGCGGGGAAGTCAGTACAGCTTGCGGGGAGGCGGCGGCGGCGACTGCCGCCAAGGACAAGCTGCTGTCCGCGTCGCGCCCTGCATGTCCCCCTTCCTTCAGCACCTCCTTCTGTGGACAGCGACAAGCGCGGAGGCACGTGCGCCCGCTACGCCGAGGGGACGCCGCCAGCTTGTGGGTGGCCGCGGTGAGGCGCCACCCATGGATGCCAGCCTCCCCGCGCGCGCCGCGCGGACGCCCCGACGGAGAAAGTTTGGGGCAATAGGTGGAGGCTCTCGCACCCGGCAGCGCTCTAGGTCAGCACCGGGATCCTCGCGTCATGGACGCGCAGATTCCCCCCCCCCCCCGCTTTGTTTTTCATCGAGCAGCTTTTCTCGTCCCAGCTTAAATCAGGAGACACTGTTTGTTTCCCCTGGAAAGGTGAATAAATCAAATACTGGCAGCTTGTGCTGCGAGCGAAGCAGAGGCGCTTGGTTCGAAACCCGAGCCTAACCCCTTTCAGACCCACTTATTTTTGGAACAGGATGCTTAATAAACAACAGACTTTTTAGTGGAGGGTGGGACATTCCCCCTCCCCAGTGGGACATTATTTCTCAGGATTGTTGAAGCTCTGGTTATTGCTTTCGGATGTAAACAGATCAAACGCTCTTTAAAGGTTGGATCTAGGGTTGGTTCTTGTGAAGTAGAACTATTGAAATCAATGAGAACTGTGTTGTAATGAGCAGCAAGCTGCCCTGATTTCAGTGGGTCTGCTTGAGTATAACTGAATCCAATCTAATGCTTGTTTGTTCTGCAGTTCAATCTTAATAGCTATGGTTAGGCAGTTCAGAGAAAATGAGGCTGCTCTCCTAAGCACACTTAGCAGTAACCCTTGTTGAACTCTGAAAACATTGGTGTACATACCTCACTGAAAGCAATGGGACAAGTTTGCCACAGTAACATAGACCCACTGCATCCAACTTTCACTGGAAAAAGCAACTAACTAGTTGCTTGTGCATTTATCTATTTAGAATAAATATTCCAGTATCCCAAAATGAATTGTCTGGATCACATTTACAGCACAGGTCAGTGGAAAAATGTCCACAGCTTGACTGCACAATCAATGTATTTGTTATGTGGAGTAGATATTGATTATATACAGAAATCTTTTCCTGCACTAACCTTCCTCTTACAGAAAGGCTAAAAGTTCCTTACAATTTAATGAGGGGATTTATAATATTGTCATTAGGACTAAGCCAGATTTCACAAATTAGTGAGCAAACTTTCACGTTCTTCAGGCTGGATGGGAAGCAAAGCAGGGGCTGCACAGAGAGAAAGAAAGCTGCCGTGCACTGCAGACACAATGCCTGCATTTCCTCCCAGTCTTCCTATCAGACATTTTCCTCCCAGT